>NC_040016.1:257104-288287 GCF_000972845.2 Larimichthys crocea | reverse complement strand
ACTGCAAACGTCTGATGAGTGAACATGTTTAAAAAATCAGCTGAAAAGTTAAATTGTGTGAAGTTGAAAAGTTAAGATTTTTTAAAATATATTCAAATGTGTTTAAAAACACTATGAGGTCCTGGCCTGGCCCCTCTGTCAAATTTTAGAACCCAATGTGGCCCGCAAGTCACAAAGTTTGCCCACCCCTGGCTTAGACCCTTATGGCTGTTTGTGGAAGACCCTTTCCTTTTTGGTTGCTTATAGACTGTACTTTTGGTCATTTAGTGTATCAAATGTGGACACTGCTGACTGATCGTATTGTCAATGAAAGCACAGCCTGAGTGATCTGAAAACTGATGTTTTGCCTTAAATCCAGGCTGTGAAATGAAGCCTGTGTGGTAGTGAAAAAACTGTAGTCAAATGGTCACTTGAGGCTGGCTACAGAACTTGTCAATCTCCATAAGCCTCCATGTTAAAATGTCCAACTTCACAGCAGAAATAAACATGTTTACAGCCTGGTACAAAAACAGTTTTGGTCTCTATAGCTAATTTCCCAGAGGCAAAGTTGGGACTGTGTCAAGATTGTGCAGCCAGAGCCACCACGCTAAGCTTCACAATGCCTCTTCAGAAACCTGTTGGTGACGTCACAGATAAGACATCCATATACATATACTGTCTACAATTAACAGGATAGGATGAAGGGTAGCTTGCATGTATTTGTGTCTGTGTGAGTATTTTTGGAAAAGTACCGGGATGCAGGAGTTGTTCTCATTCAAACACAGGCTCAGGTTGCAATGCAGGTAGACGTTTGCATTTTTCCCAGTGAACCGGAACATTCTGAAGGAGAAGTAGTTGGATGCTGACTCTCCGTTGCTCTCAATGATCACGGTTTGGTCAGCAGAGCTCGGACAGCTGCCCAGAAAGAGAAAAACACACAACACTAACTGTAGTAGTTTTAAGGTTTCGCAGCATTTATCATATCTGAATCCAGCATAAAAACTTTCTATGAAAGCTGACTTCAAACTTCAAATCATTAATAAAACCTATTTAGGTTGACCATATCTAACTAAATCTGAGAAATTCACTAGCTACTCCGAACATCAGTAGTACGAAGGATTAGTTGAGAGGTTATGACCACCAAATAGTGTGTTCTCTAATGCAAATTTTTAAAAAATAGTTCAGATTTTGTCCGGTTGGGGGCAGTACAACAAGCTGTAAACACATTAACCAACAGTTGCGTACTTCGACAACCTGCAGACACAAAGCAACATCCCATTGTTACATTTGTATCCAGCTGATGAATTTAGGTCCAATATTCACACTCCTTTTAGCTCTGGTTTGTGCACCACCTCCTAAGAATCCAGGAAATGATTGTTCTTGACTCAAAGATAGTTGGGCACATAGCTCCCAATTAAGCGTATATTTATAGTTTTTATATAATCATTTATATATAATATGTTAATTATAGCTTTAGAGTTGCTGGAAGATGAATCATGTTACCTTTGTACCAAACCAAACAAGCTTGTGCTGAGCTCTCCGGTGCTGGCCGTAGCTTTGTATTTAGCGTACATAAGGGTGGTATCTCTATAATAATTTAATTCATTATTTCTCTATATAAAATGATGCCTCTGAACCAGATCCAACTATCACAGCAATGAAAACAAGTGCTAAAATCGGCAGTGAAAGTGCTTGATTGGAAACCCCACAAAACCACTTGACTTCCACTTGACTGTGTCTCTCACCCATTTACAATGAGGTTGTATCTCAGGCTCGAATTGGCAAATGGTTCGTTGGTTGCATAGCAAGACTGCGTCACCAAAGCAACCTTCTCATAATCTATGATGTCCGCCTTCAACTCAAACCAGACCCTCTGGTTCAGATGAAGCAAGGTGTTAGAATCCACAGGCTGTGTACGTCTCGAGTCGATGAAGGCCTTCATGGTCAGAGTGTAGGTCCAATTTCCAAAGGTAACATATGCAACTGAAGTGCTGCAGAAGAAACGCAAACACATCAGCTCTCTTATACTCACACTGCACACACAAAGCAACATCCCAATGGAGTTGTATTTGTATACAGCTGATGAATTTAAGTCCAATATTCATCATGGTTTAGTGTTTCCTGTTTTATTTTGTCCCCTCTCCGTGTGTCATGTGTTACCTTACTTCTTGCTTGTATTTTTATATATGTATATTGTTTGGATTTGGACTTTCTTGGATTTATGGATTTTGTTTATTTTTGCCTCGACATTTCAGTCGCTTTTTGTTATTTTGTGTTTTCCTATTCACTAAGTTATTAAAGTTATCTCTTTGTTCACATTCATGTGCATTTGGGTACACTTCCTAAACTAAAATGTGACACTTTGATTGTAACAATACATTTAGCTGATGTATTGATAATTTGAATTGTTTAATATCTTTATAGTACTTATCCAAAGCAACTTACAAAACAGGGAAACAATCTAGGTACAGTGCGACAAGGACATGTTACTGCAGCAATAAGTACTACTGGTTCTAGAGGTGTATAGATTTAGCATGTCCAGTTGTTGGTTGTGCTCTGAGAGGAGGTACTCTCTGAAGAGCTGGGTCTTCAGGAGGTATTTGAAGGTAGAGAGGGACACCCTTGATCTGGTAGGAACTGGTAGGACGTTCCACCAACGGGGAACAACAGACGAGAAAAGTTTGGATTGTCCTAAGCGTACAGGCGTCGTTCATTGGAGGAGGTGTCTGTATAAAGACATTCAAGTAGGTGGATGCAGAACTGGAGACTACTTTGTAGTCAAGCTTTATAGCATTTAGAGACATTAGGGCTTGATGAGCAGCGAGGTAACATGTGACCTATTGAATTGATTGTGCAGGCTGGGAGGCCAGTCAGGAGGGCATTACAGTAATCAAGTCACAAGATGACCACAGCCTGTCAGGAGTTGGGTAGCACATTGAGTCAGGTAAAGCCTGATTTCTGTTATGTTGTAAGGTGCAAAATGGCACAACCAGGCAACCATATAAAAGGTTTTTGATGTTTTATTTAAGGAAATTAGTGTGATCATAATGATAATCTTAAAGAATTCTTATTTTAACAACAAAGTTTTACTTTATCATATGGGATCAGAAGTTTGGTTTACATGAAGGTCTGAATGATCTGAATGTTCATTATACATGCTATCTGACCCACAGAAAGAGAACGTTTCTTTAAATTAGGACTGCCACATTTTGTGTCTTGCGATATACTGTGCCACGACATGTTGTTGGACCCCTACCTGCTGGATCCCTCTTTGACTTTGATGTCCATTGAAAAATCGATGGTTATTTCTGGAATAACAAACGGACAGGTGAAGTCCATCACTTCCTCACCGGTGCTCTCCAGGATGATGCCATTCT
This sequence comes from Larimichthys crocea, assembly GCF_000972845.2. Lineage (NCBI taxonomy): Eukaryota > Metazoa > Chordata > Actinopteri > Sciaenidae > Larimichthys > Larimichthys crocea. The sequence goes on along the minus strand of NC_040016.1, from coordinate 284,931 downwards.
TGTTGATAGTTTGGTTTTCATTGTTCATCTGAAAGGTCACAAGGAGTCAGACATTGAAAGAAAACCCAATGAGTTACTTCAGACTGAATTACAGCTCCCTCCTTAATTAGCATACAGGCACAAAAACAAAGAAATGAATAAATGTAGTAATGCAGAAATAGCCCTTTGTATCAGTGTTAATTTTGTCACCCATTTTTCAATTTAGTCTTAGTCTTAATCTTGTTTCAAAGTTCATTCTTAGTCTTAGTCACTTTTAGTCTTTCACAAATCATTTTTGTTAGTCATATTTTAGTCGACTAAAAGTCTCAAAATTTTAGTCTAGTTTTAGTCAAACGTGAACACAGGGTATTTTAGTCTAGTTTTAGTCAAAACATTTTAGTCAGGAATTTTTTTGTTTGTTTATTAATTCCAGTTCATTTGTGTTCCACAGCTAACACATTGATTAAATGTCTTGATTGAATTGAATGAATTCAACTTCAATGCAACTTTGCTAAGTGTCTTGTCTGTTGTTTCAATATACACTTAATATGCACTTGATTTCATTTTTTAATCTACTAATAGCAGGTCCACCCTATTACATGTTCTGTCATCTTCTACATGCAATTGTTAAATTTCAATATAAATAAATAGATTTTATGCCAGTTGCATCTACTAAAATGTTCAAATTAAGATGAGTCCATCACTCTTAGTGTTTAGCACAAATGGGAAGGCTAGACTCATTCTTGACTGTTATGCCATATGCGCACATTTTAATAACGTCGGGCTGCAAATGGGTTCGGGCTCTACAAAGCTGTCAATCAAAACGGGCCAGGGCTGGGTCGGGCCTGACTTCTAAGGCCCGTTTCATGCTCTAGATTGCGCTGTCCGTACGCCGTGTTTCTCCTGCATGCTGTTTGTTTTCAAGCCACAGGCGCAGCAAGAGGATACCAAACGTGTGGCTGTGACGTTTTCTACAGTAAAAGAAGTGCTGGCACAAACACATGACAGCAGGACTGGACTTTCTAGACGAAAACAAGGAGGGCGTTTTTGTTGATTTTTATTTCTTGCATGACATTTTCATCTCGTTTTTATTCGTCAACAAAAACACACATTGGCACATTTTTCGTCAGTGTTTTTAGAACATTGTATCGTCTCGTCATCGTTTCGTCTTTGTCAAGGGAAAAAGGCTCGTTGACGAACATATTCCGTCTCGTCTGACGAAATTAACACTGCTTTGTATCACTAAATTATTTTTATTTTTTATTGATTTATTTATACTTATGCAATTTTGTGTCCTTCATATCAGAGTGCCAACTATAGAATCATTAAATACTACAGAGGTCAGTAAGACACTCACTCTGATCATCGTCCCACATGGATTGGTTTTGGTGTCGAAGCCTATGGTAACCATGTGGGTCACGTCGTCCATTTGAGCTTTGCAGGTCTTGTCATAGAGGTGTAAGTCAGTATAGTGGATACCTTTGTCCTCCAGGAGACAACCAACCAGAGTAGCCAACTTAGCTGTATCATTGCAGACCACTGGATCACCTAAATGCCAGGGCACACGAAAGTAAAACATTTGTGCTCTGTTCAGAAAAGAAGGGAGTACATTTTGAGGGTGAAGCCAGCAGGTAGGGATGAGCGAGTACAGCATTATCTGTATCTGTATCTGTTAACCATATGAATTATCTGTATTCGTATCCGTACTCGGAGTGGGTGGGGGCTAACCCGGAAGTGGGTCGAATTGTCTTGAAATGGGCAGGGCTTTAACCGGTATGTTACTTTAAGCATGCAATTGATATGGGTTGGTCAGAAATTGTTATATTCATTGCTGATTAGAAAACTATTTACAGGACAGCATCAGCACTGAGCTTCAGACCAATGGTTTTGATCACGATAGCAAACAAACTATTTACAGAACAAGTTTTGCAACAGTGAATACAACACAGTGTGTTGTTTATGATCAGTGTGATTTTTTTTATTAAAAAAAATGTGTGTGTGAGTGAGTAAGAGAGGGAGAAAGTTTGTGTGTGTGTGTAGCTTAATTTGTAATATTATAGGCAGTCAGACAGGCAGACTAAAAATCAGGAGACTAAAACTCGGAATCTAGGGACAAAACGGTCAGAATGGGGAAAACTCTCTATACAAAACACTGGAATGCTGCTCTAGGGGACAAGACAATCTGGCACTGACACACAGGGAAACACTGATTATATACACACAGGAGGGAAGGGATAATGAGACACAGGTGAAACACATAAGGGCGGGGACAGGTAATCACACAGGGAACAGGAAGTGAGCACAGAGACAAGACAAAATAAAACAGAAAACTGACACATGACAGACCCTGACACATAGTGGTATTGCACTCTGAATCAAATACCAATTTCTACGCAATGTTGCTTTAAGTTCATTCTTCAAGCTTTTCTTTGATCTAGAAACTGTCGAGTGGAGTCAAAGAACCACAAAAAGCCAAAAATAAATAACAGACAATGAATTTGAATATGTCTGCTTCCAAACTACGAAAACTACTTTACCTCTCAGTACCATTAAAGATTTGTCTCTCATATGTTTGCACAAATGTGGGCCTCGTGCAAGACTGATCTCACAAGTGATTCAAAAGAACTTGTCGCATTCACTGATTCTTTTGTCGTTTGGATTACAGTTGAGGTAGTCAAGTTTAGTGATGGGAATCGAGAACCGGTACTCAACAAGAACTGTGTGTTTCAATTCCATGGAACTGTTTGTTCTCCTTTTTTTCCCAAATGAGAATCGATAAGAGAATCGATAAAGAATCGAATCGTTAAGCAGAATCGATAATGGAATCGGAATTGTAAAAATCGTATCAATTCCCATCTGTAGTCAAGTTACAGGATAAGTAAAGATACTGCAGCTGAACAAATTGGCCAGCTTAGTGTGAAACTGAATATTGTGACTTGTGTTAGAGCTGTCTTACCTAAAGTGTTTTCAGATCTGTATGGGGAGGCAAATATGGCCCGACAGTGACATCGTGTTCCACCATTTAAGAAATTATCACCGCAGAACTCGTGAGCACTGCAGAATCGGTCCTGACAGAACGCCTGAGGAGTTGCAACTGCAGAGAGAGATTAAAAAAAAAAAAAAAAGTGTGTGCTAATGTTCCAGGCTGAAGAAAAACCAGTGGGACAATATGTGAAACAACATGGGAAATTTGTGTTGCCTTCCACTGAAATTACACTTAATTTGCATTGAAGTCAACATAAATAACAAACATTTAAATGTCATGCTATATGATACCTCTCCCTTTATTGGCGCTAGTGTGAATTTTTGTGTCAATACTGTAATTTAATTGGTGCTCAGTTGGGAGTAAATTTAGGCCCTATAGATGGCAATGTCAGTCCAGACTAAAATACTAATGGATGGATCACCATGAAAGTTGGTACAAACATTTCAACATAGAAGGTTCAAAAATAAATTCATACTTTAGTTACAGAGCATTTTTTATATAAAATCCACATGACAGTGTTGAGTAGGAGGTTGTTGTCAGACCTCCTGCGGTATGTAGACTAGCAAGTTTCTACTTATCTGTCAGATCGATCCAACACCCAGTGCCCAGGTTATTTTACTAAAACACTAAATGAATAACTTGCAGCACCGGGGTGACACCTGCACAACTGCACACATCTGCATGGTCGCCAGAGGATTAATCCCAATGATCCTCTAGTGCTGCCAGCTGATAATCATGTAATTTATCCTGTGAAATAATATTTAGTTTAATAATCCCCTGAATTTTTGGTGGAACCATGAGGTTTGCATTCATAGTATTTAGTGAAATGTCTCGACAACAATCGGATGGATTACCATGGTGCAGTCATTCTTCCTCCTCAGAGGATGAATCCTACTGACTTGGGTGATAATATACTGTAGTGCCACCATCATATCAAAATTACTCTGGTTTATTAACTAACAACACTCCCATTAGCCTTAGCTGTACTTTGTGTTTAGCACTAATTAGCAAATGTTAGCATGCTAACACAGATGGAGAACATGGTAAACATACCTGCTAACATCAGTATGTTATTATTGTCTCTGTGAACGTGTTAGTATGTTATTGTGAGCATTTACAGCCTATCTACAGACTCTATTAAAGGGCAGGCTTACGGCAGTTGGCCATTGACCTCCAGCCGTCTTGTGTGCCATTGCTGTACAGGCTGCAGGCCCTGGCATAGGCCTCCAGGAACTGACAATTGAGGCCGTCCACGGCAGGATATTTGCACAAAGTGTTGGTGCAAGCAGTTACATAGGGCTCTGGGTTGATGTGACAAGCGATGGAAGGCAGGAGATTACACCTGCTCCAGTGAGACAGAAAGTCGGAGATGAAAAAAGGAAGTCCACTCAGCAGAGATGTTCAGCAGCATAAACTACAAGACAAAAGTATTTTCTGCACATTGTTGTGTTATTTTGTTAATTAGTGGTATTAATTTAGCGAGTGTGGTGTAAGGCTGTCTTCACCGTTCAGTTGATTTGCTGCAGTTGATCGTAGTGTCATTGGTGCCTTCATACTTCGTCTCACATCTAAGGGGCAACAAACAGCAGAGGTTGTCCTGCTATGCCATAAATAAAAAAACAAAGCACCAAAACACCCAACCCCTTGTAGACTGACCCTACAGTATATATAATCCATCACCAGCAGTAACTGGTTCAGCAGTCAGTGGTACGTTCAGGCTGTGACGGACTTACATGTCAGCGTTATCAGAGAGCCTTGCTTCACTGATGCTGGAGTTGCCGCATAAACCCTCCACAAAGGGAACTTGTCCGCTTGGTCCTGGAAAAGAGAAGAGAACCTGATCAATAAACTGGCAAATAAAACAACAACGCACAGCTTTCAAACGCAGTCTCTTTTAAAGATACAAATGAGGGGAAATGAATAAGACTTTGGCTTCTGCAGCTGTTTGCACACTGTCTACAACGATAAATGTTTATATATTTGCACTATTGCCCTTGTAAAAGTGAACTATGGCCATTACTTTTTCTTCATCTGTATGTTGTGCTTGAGTTCAAAACTCTCAGCATTTAACTGCATTAAGCTGCACATTGTAAGCCAGTAAAGGAGGCAGTCCTAAAATGTATCAGACATTGGTCTGATGCCCTGTTGCCCTGAGATGTGATGCTATGTAATACAAAGCGAGATTCATGAGTTAGCAAGATATGTTGAGCCTAAAGGCAGAGTTTTTAATGTCTTGAAGTTGTCTCCCCTTCACCTGGATAGATGCTAACTTAGGCTGCTCACAAATGTTTGTCCTGACGATATTCTCTATGAGTGATATAGAATCTCAGATGAGGAAAAGGCTTTAAGATGTCCTGATCCATTTACCTGACACCTTAATAATGCCACTAACTTAAACTGCTCACAAAAGCTCCGGTTTCCTATGTGGCTTCTCCAACTAAGAAAATAAGTAACAACAAAAAAAGATGTGGCTAGTGTTCCTAAGGTGTAAAAACGTGGTTATTAATTTACCTGTTTTAACATGACATCTTGGTTGTGTCACCACCGTGTCACCCCACAAGAAAACCTCAATCTTGTCACAGACATGTAAAATTGTATTTGTGCAGAGCTGCAAAAAATCATAGTGAACCTTCTTCACACATGTTACAGTCAAATTGCAGACTGGTTCTTTGTTAAAAACTCAGTAGTTGAACCCAAGAGCAGGTTCCTCTTATGTCTTTTGTCCAACACAAACAGCTCTTGTCTGTTCCTACATTCATCCATCTAGATTTTAGTGTTTGGTACCTTTAATGTGTATCTGGGCAGTGTAGCCATCAAAGAAAACAGACATTGTGTAGTTTGAGTGGGACATCTTGGCAGTCACTCCAGTCTGGTCCTTAGAGAGCTCCACACCGTGAACCGTTGTGGTGTTGAAATTCATTACTGTGTTACCTTGCTGCATCACAGCAGAAGAGATAAGGAGAGGTAAAGTTAATAACTTTTTTGTTTTTTGGTATATCTGTGGGACAGCTAAAGTAGATGATATCATCAGGGGAGGAAGAAGCTTTACATTTTATATAAAGTTTTTTACTTTTAAAAGACAATCAAGCTCTCAAAGGTTTGGTTAATCAGATTTCTCCTCAGGAAAGTGTATGCTTGTGTAGATTTTCCTGGGACACTCACCAGCAAAATCAATTCTTTCCATTGGAGCATGATTAGTGGATTCATAAGTGTAAATCTGCACAAACCAACAGTCTGTAGCACAGTGTAGCTTACCTTAACTCTCCCACCTTGTTCCAGATTAATTTGAACACCCAACGTGTCTAGAGACAGGATCACAGTGTCCAAAAAACTAACATCTGTACGACGTCGTTCCTGGAATGTCGTGCGAACTTGAAGATCTGGGATTGATGAGGTTTTCATCAGAGTGTACCCACACCGATCCTCGACAGAGTTAACAATGCCATGGACATCAACGACAGAGGGGCCAGTCACAGTGCACAGGATACACCTAGTGGAGGTGAAGAGGGACAGGTACAGTAACAAAATATATTTGTACATGTATAAATATATATACAACTGGCCCTTGGGATGTAGAATACCCTCTCTCTGGTGGGGAAGATGTCAGAGCGTGTGCATATGATTGAGCGTCACTAATTAGTTACAGTTGGGTTCACCTATGTGTAAAGTTTTAGCTCTGGAACCAAACTTCTGAGTCCTAGATTGGGTCTGGACTATTCTTCTGAGGTGCCATGCAGGTTTGGAGATTCTCAAGAGCCCTGAGCTGGGGTTCAACTGAATCAATTCGTGAGGAAGACTTTTATTTCATTGCACTGGAGATAATTATAGAGCATCAAATGTTCATGTAGTCTCTGGCTAGGTTCCTGAAGAGGGCACCATCTAAAAGCACCATAGTTCTTGCAAATGTCATCTGCATTCACTCAAACAAACCCACTTTCTTTCTAGAAGGTAGGGAGATTAAGACTTTGTTTGGTCCTGATGATGAGATTTCATTTACACCATTTAACTTAAACCTTTTTTTATAACACTTTCATTCAAATATGAAGCAAACATATTTACTGATAGTCTCCCTGGCAAAGCTCCATGGAGCCACAGGTACTCAGATGGAGGACTGCAGTAAGGTAGAGCAGCAGGTGAAACATGTTGGAGGAGGCACAGAGCTGGAAGAGACAGAAACACAATGAATGTGTTAAAAATCTTGTCCTTTAAGAAATTTAAAGGAGCTCGGCCTTGACCAGGTAACATTAAAAAACAGTTTTCACATAATTCATTTGTAATGGTAATTTAAAGGTATAATATACTGTACATGGAAATGAATGGGCAGTGGTGAGTTCAGGAAAGAAGAAAGTGTTCAGGAACCTATGATGTCTTATGCTGTAATATTTATTGACGCTTGGACAAGAAGAATTAGAGACACTCTCAAAGTACATCAGAAGTGCCTGAGTCAGTCTCATATTCTGCCCAACTCATGCTGGTGGTCAGACCAAAATAACACCACAAATACTATACGCCCAGAAGTAGTCAAAGAGAATGTTTTTACCCATGTTAGTGTTACCATCAGCACATTCTAGTCTGGAGACACTGTTGTCTGTTTATGTTAATGAAACGTCAACAGCAAGCTATCTATTATGTCCAGATAGGCAACATTCAATTTCTTCGACCCTGGTCACCACAGTGTTGAGATAGGCTGGCACCTGTTGTTCTCAAATAAAGCCAAATAACTACAACGACCTCAAGGCCCACACGTAAAGAGAGAAAACTCCATAACACTGTCTTGTCCTTTTTCGGTTTGAACTGCTGTTTTAGGTTACAAGGCTCTACTTTTGACTCATGTTAGACTGATCCCAAAAAAGGCTTGAGTTGCGTGTTTCTGTTTTCTTTCATTGATTATTTATTTTTAAAACAAAACAAAAAACAAAACAAAAAAACACAAGGTAGATCCTGTCTAGCTCATCCTGTTTGTTCAGACAAAAGGACCTTTTCAGTCACACGTCTTCCTCCTTACACAGCTGATGGAAGTCTGAGTTAATCAAAACAGCTAATAAATTAATCAATACTTAGATTTCTCATCAGCTAAATTCTAAAATAATTAAACTGGCTCCATCGAGGCAGCCATCGAGACTAATTGTTTTTATCTTGCTCAAGGACATTTTGTCTGGGGGGGGACAACCAGCTTAACCACCTGAGACACAGCCACTCAAAATGCTTCCATAATTATTACCTCTTATGAGAGATTGTGATGTAGGGAGGAGATTAAGCAATTTACATATTACCTCTGGTCTGACAACTTGAATGTCAATGATCCAGTTTTAGAAAATTACACAGTGTCAGCTGGGTCAACAGGTTCCCAAAGCTTGTATTAGCAATCTTGGTGTTTTTTTGGTTCAAACACATATATACAGTACATACATATATTTAATTTTCCATAGAGGCAAAATCACAGATGTTACTAATATTAGCTGTCTTCTATTCCCAGTCCCTATGAGCCATGACAGTGGAACAGTGAAGCAGTGATATCATGACCGTGAAACTGTGTTTTTCCTATGATGACATGTCAAAATGTCTCCTGTGGAAAAGGTTTTTGGTTTGAGCATCCCACTGATATGTTTTTGGCTACTTGGCTTTGCTTTAATCACTGTTACTTCCTCCTTTTTTTTATATCCTTAGAGACACATCAGCATAAACACTCTTAATGCTAGTGATGGGAAGTTCTGTTATTTTTAGGGACTCAGCTCACCAAGGAGAGCTGGCTCTTTCAGCTCCCAAACGGCTTTTCATTTTACCACTTATACCTTTTATAATTTAGCCAAATTTAGCGCTGTTTTGACTTGATTTGTATGCGTATGTGTAAAAGAGCTCTTTGAACCAGCTCGTTGCTGCTTGAGGAGGAGCGTTGATCCTGTAGATCAGGATCCTGTATTGTCCTGTCACTCATACTCACTTTTCCACGCACAACCAGAACTGGTCACACACAGCAAATGCCATATAACAAGCTGATGTTGATTAACTAAGTTAAATGAATTCAACTAAACTTGTAAGATAAGATACCACCTCCACATTACTCTCCATGACTATTAAAGGTCACATTTACAAACAGATAGTCTCAAGTCTTATGACGCTTTTAAAGAGTGTTAAAAGGTTGTTTCACTCTGCAGTATTTGTTGACTGAAGATGCACAAAATCACAGCTTCCCTCTGTGCATTTTTCTACTTGAGTACCCACCAAAGTGGTTTCAAGTTTTGTTTTTGCTTATCTGCTGTGTGTTTAAAGAGGCAGAATACTGAAGATGTGCAGAAAAGAGAAGTTTGGTTGCCTTACCCTCAGAAATATGAATCTCGATGCTGTTGCCTCTGTGGATTTGTCTCTTGTCTCTTAGTGGAACAGCATACTCCCTGACACTGCCGTCTGTGATGGAACAAACACATTCCTCCTCAATTAACATACCACAACTGGTTTGGTTAGGCTCTTGGACTGTGATGACACTGAAGTGCAAAACTCTTTTCTCAGTTTTATATATCCCTGTTATTGATTTATTTTACTTTCTATGCTCATCTGTACTTCTTTCTGTCATCGAGAATGTTCATATTTTAAGAACAAACGTAAGACTTATCTTTTTAATCTGGCTTTTGCTTAAACCATATTTATATATTTTTCTGGTTATGCATTTTAATCTCTTACACCATTTTCACTTATCTGTTTACTTATTTATTTGGTTAGCATTTGTTTGTCTATTTACATATAGCTTATCTATCTGTATCAAGACTGTGATCTTTGGTGTCAAAAAAGGGTTTTATAACAAAAATAATATAAGTTATATAACAAAACTCTTGAAAAACAAGAAATACTTGAATGTACTTTCACTGATGATCCCGTCCTCCAGGGGAAGAACTCACAGGCAGCTGAGCATGTGAAGGAATGTTGGTAACCATGACACTGTCAGGCCGGGACTCAATGAGGACTCAGACGCAGAGTTGGGCTGAGCGTAGCTTTATTCAGGTCTTCAAGAACCTTCGAAAGAGTGAGGCTATAAAAATAGGCCTAAACTAAGAGAAACAAACAAACAAAAAAATCACTCCGAGGAGGAAAAAAACTCTGAACTAAGTTTATCAAAGATTAACGAAATCAAAATCACTCACAACGAGGAGAAAACAAAAGGCTATGAAAACATTAACTAAGGACGCTCCTATGAGGCTGAAAAAACACTAGGCTAAACACTAGGAAACCAAAAGGGCTAGACTAAGATAATACAACAAAAAATCACTCTTGCGAGGAAGGAAACAAAAGATCACTAGAGCAATAAAGCTGTGGCTGTGGGCTATGAACTGAGGCTTTGGTGAACGCTACAGGAGACAAAACACTTCGGCACAGGACAAAGGGAGACGCAGACAATATATACACAGGGTAATGGGGAACAGGTGGAAACGATCAGGGCGGGGAAGACAATCAGACCGGTGACACATGAGGAAGGGCAAGTGACCTGAAACGAGAGGAGAGTTATCTTTCAAAATAAAACAGGAAGTGACAAGACAAGACAAAAACCCAGCTTGACCTCACCGCGGTGTGACAGACACGTAATGACATGAGAACACAAAGTTTTCAGCTTGCAGTGTTTGTTTATTCAACAAGGCACAATGAGCCACACAAAGTATGAAAGCTCCAACTAGAGGTGATGATACATCACAACAACGACAACTTGTAGATTTCTACAAGACACACTGTACTCATTGAGAGTAAAGGAACAACTGTCTTTATGAAAGACAAACAGTTTACAATATTTGAGGACACAGTACTCAATTTTTACATTGTCACTGTAAAACTGTGACATTAAACAAACCTTTAACATTAAAAGGATAAACATATTGATCTTAAACAGATCATTTTTCAATAATCACATAAAGTGAGAAAAAGTCCATGATGACAAAATGTCCATAAAAAGGACAATTATGATCAAATCGATCATTACTAATCAAGAGTTAACAAATATCACCATTGCATTATATGTTATCAATACATGATGCTCATTGAATAATACAAGTCTCACAGGAAAATTGTGACATGAAGAAAAACTTTTAGAAAAAAAGTAAAAACGTTTGGATCTTACAACAGATCAGTTTTGAGTAATCAGAGAGATTAAAGTGAGGTAAAGTCCATTATGACAAAATGTCCATAAAAAGGACAGTTAAAATTTTTTGATCAGTGTGATCAATAACAATCAAAGAATAACAAATGTTACCATAGCATATACTACCAATACATGAAGTACAGTGAGGTATAATAATAATTGCAGATGCAATCAGATTTGGTTCATGCAACATGCATGACAAGATGTTCTCTTTCTTAACTTGAAAGATATTGTTGCTGTCATTTCCTCAGGAAATGTCATCTTCACAAAGACAAACACAAAATACAGCCTTCTGTACATACAGAAGAACAAGTCCATCAAACTTGAAAGAATTCAGTTCAGTAATCTTTGACCAATATGGTCATCTGAGTTTGTCAGGTAGTAACTCCAGTCTGTAGGTGTCTACCACGGCCTCCAGGGGGCGCTGTTGACTGACGCTGTCTTTGGTGATGCTGGTCTGGGACTGTGAGGCTCAGAGGAGAGAAGTCAGCCTCTCTCAGGTTCTCATCAGAGGAAGACTGCAGCTGTTAAGTGTTCAGCAGTCTCTCTGCTGTTGATGCTGCTGCTGCAGTCGTCTCAGGAACACAAATGTCATCTCCAGGATGTCTTGCTTTCTCCAGCTTGGAGTCTGGCTGCTGTTTGAGGAACTCTGGACCCAGGAGAGACTGAGCTGCTCAATGCTGCTTGTTGATTCGCTCTCTGCGTAACTTCTCCACAAGGCTTTCTGAGCTGCAGAGAGAAGAACAAGTCATAATCAACTTATTCTGGAGTAAAAGTGTTAGCATGAACAAAGACAACCTCTCATTAACCATATTTAAATCTTCTTGAATCTAATTTACCTTGTGGGTCAGAGTCAATGCTCCTGAGATTGGGTCATAGCTGCAGTGATTGAGGGCCATGTCTGGGTCTCTGTGCTGTAGAGTCTCTGTAGAGGAGAATCTGCTCTCTGCTGGCTTCATCCCCCTATTTTATAGTCCCACATCCCATATGAATGTGTGGGTCTTGGTCTGAGTAGAGTTTCTCACAGTCTCAGCCAATCAGAGAGCTGTGGCACATAAAGGATACACACGCTGAAGGGTTATATGGTGTGAGGGCAAGGTTAGATTCTGGGAACAGGTGGAGGACTGGGGGGGTGATGTAGGAGACTCCACAGAGCTTGTTTGATTCTGAAAGTGGGCCTGTAGAGAGCAGATCTGTTGCCTGATGCGGGGATCAATGACTTTGACTGAGCACATGCTCATCATCCCATTACACACGTGGCAATGGTGCAATATACAAATTACATGTATGATAAAATAAACCAAAAAACATTTCCGGCATGTGGTAAATCTACAATGCAGTAGGTAGTTCCCTGTTTTTATGATATAGTCAGATATTTTATTTCAAGTCCTACATCCTGCAGAACTTACCATAACATGTGTAGAGAACAGTGTGGAGTGTCTTGAGGCACTTTAAATAAACTCAATAAAACACAATGATCAGGCAGCTTCCAGATGTAGAGTCTTTTGACACGTGCCTTGTAGTCGGTGTGAGTAACAAGTAGAGCTCAGTTTCCCACACTGACTCCCTGTATGGTCAATGAACCACAAAGGGACTTCAGTGACAGATGCTGGCTGTGTGTTGTTATAGAAACAGAGCCTGACATCACCAGCCATCTGGAGGGAAAGGACGCCATTGGCTGGCTCTGACACTTTGTAAAACTTCAAAGTTTGGTCAAAAGTTTGTCTTAAATTTTCTTGAAAATTATTTGTTGTCTCAAATTTTAAGTTTTCAATCATCATCATGCACTTTGAACCTCCAGTCATAATCACATCTCTGTACTGACCATCACTTGGATAAAGATTTCAGCTCTTCTCATGAGGGTGGGAGCAGCTGTTTCCTGAAGTGTGCCAAATCCCTTTGGAGAATTACTCGGCTGCTGGTGGGATGGATGTCATTCACAGTTGACTCTGCCCTCCAGAGCTTTCCCACACTCTGACCATTTGCAATAAATAGGCATGTGCCTCTCTACAAATGGACTTGAGGCACATGCAGTGAGTGGCACCAAGGGTAGAGGGTGCCCCCCCCCTAAAACCAAGCAACCATTTTTTGTCATTTAGCTGATACTTTTATCCAAAACAACTTACAGAGAAGGGAAACAATCAAGGTACAGTACGATAAGAAAGTGTTAGTGCAGCAGTATGTGCTGTGACAATTCTTAAAGGGGTAGATTCAGTGTGTCCAGTTGTTGGTAGTGCTAAGAGAGGAGGTACCTCTGAAGAGCTGGGTCTTCAACCAACAACAACAACAACAACAAAAGAAACAAACAAAGGCCAAAAAGTAAAAAAAAAAAAAAAAAAAAAGACTAAGCAGTATGTGAACATTAAAAGTATTTGATTCACATTTTGGACAGGAGTAGTTCACATTATAAAATAAAAATACAGATTTCATGTTTGTGCAATATACTAAGTGAAATCAACCAGATTATGTTTAAACATGTATAAGAGGATAATCAGCATCATGTTACTGACAGAAACACTTATAAAAATATTGGCTTTTATTTGGTAAAATTGTCCTGAAAAAGATTTATGTCATCGAGAAACAGTTTCAATCATAGCTTTGATCTAAAACAAGGTCCAGTTCTAAAAAACAGACTCTTTTTTAGTCTCTGTCCCTTCAGGTCAAAGGTCTGGATCTATTGTCCCACAGGGCTCTGTGAGTGAGTTTCCTCTGGTTTCCCACACTCTGTCCTTTCACTGCTTTCAATAGAGGAACAATAGAAGTGTGTCTTATTATGCATCTCATTAGAAACAATGTCTGACCTCTTTAAAGGGAGAATTGGTTTTACATTAAAATACTCACATTTGATAAGATGTTGTGTCAAACTTTTTTTAAATGTACATTTTTTCTGACTTTACTTACTGCAAATGAACAGAGTTATCTAACTTGAAAAATCTGAATGAAACAACACATTTACTGTGCTTAAGTGTACAGTAAACTGGTATGTTCAGAATAGACAGATATTGCGGGGACATTTAATCTTTCTTTGTTATTCAAAGGTGGAATTGATATTAGAGACATATGTCAATTAAATAAGAAAAAAACAATAAAACAGATTTGAAAAATCTCTGTTTCATCATCATAATGAGAGGAACTGTGAGGAAAAATAATGAAATACCACAACATGTTGAGCAGGTAGTGTTTGTTTATTCAACAAGGCACACTGAGCCACACAAAGTATGAAAGCTCCAACTAGAGGTGATGATACATCACAACAACAACAACTTGTAGATTTCTACAAGACACACTGTACTCAGAGAGAGTAAAGGAACAACTGTCTTTATGAAAGACAAACAGTTTACAATATTTGAGGACACAGTACTCACTGTCCTTTGAGAGTTTCTTCACAAGTGGATCAAAATATTTGACCTTTGTGAACAAACCAAAAAACAATAAAAACTGACCTTAAAACAGGTCACATTGTTCTTAACAATCATTAAATTCAAATGAATTTGAGTTAAAAATGATATTGTCACTGTAAAACTGTGACAGTGTGACATTAAACAAACCTTTAACATTAAAAGGATAAACATATTGATCTTAAACAGATCATTTTTCAATAATCACATAAAGTGAGAGAAAGTCCATGATGACAAAATGTCCATAAAAAGGACAATTAAGATCAAATCGATCATTACTAATCAAGAGGTAACAAATATCACCATTGCATTATATTCTATCAATACATGATGCTCATTGAATAATAAAAGTGTCACAGGAAAATTGTGACATGAAGCAAAACTTTTAGAAAAAAAGTGAAAACATTTGGATCTTACAACAGATCAGTTTTGAGTAATCAGAGAGATTAAAGTGAGGTAAAGTCCATTATGACAAAATGTCCATAAAAAGGACAGTTAAAGTTTTTTGATCAGTGTGATCAATAACAATCAAAAGATAACAAATGTTACCATAGCATATACTACCAATACATGAAGTACAGTGAGGTATAATAATAATTGCAGATGCAATCAGATTTGGTTCATGCAACATGCATGACAAGATGTTCTCTTTCTTAACTTGAAAGATATTGTTGCTGTCATTTCCTCAGGAAATGTCATCTTCACAAAGACAAACACAAAATACAGCCTTCTGTACATACAGAAGAACAAGTCCATCAAACTTGAAAGAATTCAGTTCAGTAATCTTTGACCAATATGGTCATCTGAGTTTGTCAGGTAGTAACTCCAGTCTGTAGGTGTCTACCACGGCCTCCAGGGGGCGCTGTTGACTGGACTCTTGTCTTTGGTGATGCTGGTCTGGACTGTGGAGCTCAGAGGAGAGAAGTCAGCCTCTCTCAGGTTCTCATCAGAGGAAGACTGCAGCTTGTTGAAGTGGTTCAGCAGTCTTCTCTGCTGTTGATGCTGCTGCTGCAGTCGTCTCAGGACACAAACTGTCATCTCCAGGATGTCTGCTTTCTCCAGCTTGGAGTCTGGCTGCTGTTTGAGGAACTCTGGACCCAGGAGAGACTTGAGCTGCTCAATGCTGCTGTTGATTCGCTCTCTGCGTAACTTCTCCACCAGAGGCTTTCTGAGCTGCAGAGAGAAGAACAAAGTCATTAATCAACTTATTCTGGAGTAAAGTGTTAGCATGAACAAAGACAACCTCTCATTAACCATATTTAAATCTTCTTGAATCTTCAATTTACCTTGTGGGTCAGAGTCAGATGCTCCTGAGATTTGGTCATAGCTGCAGTGATTGTAGGTGCCATGTCTGGATCTCTGTGCTGTAGAGGTCTCTGTAGAGAGAATCTGCTCTCTGCTGGCTTCATCCCTCCTATTTATAGTCCCACATCTCCATATGAATGTGTGGGTCTTGGTCTGAGTAGAGTTTCTCACAGTCTCAGCCAATCAGAGAGCTTGGTGACACAATAAAGGATTACACACGCCGAATGGTTATATTGGTGTGAGGGCAATGGTTAGATCTCAGGGGAAAAGGTGGAGGACTGGGGGGGTGATGGAGAGAGACTCACAGAGCTCTGTGTGAATGTGGGAAAGTGGTGACCCTGTAGAGAGAGCAGATCTGCTGCCTGATGCTGGGATCAATGACTTTGACTGAGCACACGCTCACCGTTTATGGTTTAACAAATGAAATACATGCATGATAGAAACATATCCTAGAAATGTAGGTTTTTCCCCTGGTTTTATTGTGGTAAAATCTACAATGCAGTAGGGTAGTTCCCTCTGTTTTTATTGATTATTGTCAGATATTTTATTTCAAATCCTACATCCTGCAGAACTTCACCATAACATGTTAGAGAACAGTGTGATGTTTCTTGAGGCACTTTAAATAAACTCAATAAAACACAATGATCAGGCAGCTGTCCAGATGTAGAGTCTTTTGACACGTGCCTTGTAGTCGGTGTGAGTAACAAGTAGAGCTCAGTTTCCCACACTGACTCCCTGTATGGTCAATGAACCACAAAGGGACTTCAGTGACAGATGCTGGCTGTGTGTTGTTATAGAAACAGAGCCTGACATCACCAGCCATCTGGAGGGAAAGGACGCCATTGGCTGGCTCTGACACTTTGTAAAACTTCAAAGTTTGGTCAAAAGTTTGTCTTAAATTTTCTTGAAAATTATTTGTTGTCTCAAATTTTAAGTTTTCAATCATCATCATGCACTTTGAACCTCCAGTCATAATCACATCTCTGTACTGACCATCACTTGGATAAAGATTTCAGCTCTTCTCATGAGGGTGGGAGCAGCTGTTTCCTGAAGTGTGCCAAATCCCTTTGGAGAATTACTCGGCTGCTGGTGGGATGGATGTCATTCACAGTTGACTCTGCCCTCCAGAGCTTTCCCACACTCTGACCATTAGCAATAAATAGGCACGTGCCTCTCTACAAATGGACTTGAGGCACATGCAGTGAGTGGCGCCAAGGGTAGAGGTCTGGATCTATTGTCCCACAGGGCTCTGTGAGTGAGTTTCCTCTGGTTTCCCACACTCTGTCCTTTCACTGCTTTTAATAGAGGAACAATAGAAGTGTGCCTGATTTTGCATCTCATCAGAAACAATGTCTGACATCTTTAAAGAGTGAAATGGTTAACTTTAAACCTTTTACACTAAAACACCTGTAATTGACAATTATTCCAAAATACTGATGCAGAAAAAGTGTCTTTAAAATGTATGTTTTCTCATTTCTATCATAGATTTGAATCACTGCACATCAACAGAGTGACGTAACATTTATAGTCCTTATTTTAAAATGAATTAACCAAATTACTATGGTTAGATTTATACATAGTGTCAGTTGCCTGAGTGGTCAAAGGTGTCTCTTCTGTTCCCAGTTCTGGCTGACATGATCACCAATGCAAACAGGTAAGCTTCTTCTGCCGTCTACCAGTCCATTTCACGGATTCCAGACCTCCAGCTCTGGGCTCGCCATCCTCAAAAACTGCTCTAGAATCAGCAAGTCACAAATGTCTGTCACTGTGGAGGTTTTTGGTCTGACCCATCAGTTAAACAGGTGCTTCAGACACACATACAGTTCAAGTGCAATTGCAACCTGATTGACGTCCAATGAACAGAACTGTCTTCTGTAGGTGTGTCTGCTGTGATTTCATATTCAGCCAGAATTCATTCTTTGACTTTGTCAACATCTTCAGAATCTGCAAAGTCCATGAGAACTTATGCACAGTGTGCTTTAACTGTGAGCAGAGGAATGAGGTGGATAGCCCACTCTTCTTTTGGCCAACAATAGACAGTGGCCATTTTTTTCAAATGTTGTAAGGTTATGTTCAGTGTCACCATCAGGATCAACTTGGGGTCCCTGTAAACATGTGGTGCTCTCTGTGGTGGTAGTTCACCCTGCTGGCTGTTTGACTGGCCCTCAGCCCAGGGTCTTCCTCATTGATGCCATCATCATCCTCAAGCTCTGCTCTTATATTAATCACTCAGTTCTCTTATTTATGCTTGGATCTGTGTAAACTGGTGCTGCATACTTCTCCATCTCTGTTCTTGGAGTGTTGACTCTTTTTCCATCCATTTTTCATCTCTGGATGCTTAAGTGATGACCAGAGACTTCACCAGATTGGTCAACTCCTCCAGCTCATTAGGGTTTCTGGCTGCTTTGGCCCCCTGCTGGTCAGCTGCAACACTTGGTGCACCATCATCCGGCTCATCATGGTGCGCTGCCTTTTAACAACCTCTTTTCATGGTGTTCTCCTCAGTTTGTTGTCAGGTCTTGACTTCTGACACCCCTTGACAGCACTCTGACACATTTATGTAAAACAATATGTTTCGAGTTCATATTTGTCAATTAAGAAAGGTTCAGTTGACTGTAGAGAAATAATTCTTCTTCTTTCTATCACTTGAATTAAAAGACCAAATAAATATAGAAAGTCTCTCTTTCATCATAATTAAAAGGGTAACTGTGACACATAATGACATGAGAACACAAAGTTTTCAGCTTGCAGTGTTTGTTTATTCAACAAGGCACAATGAGCCACACAAAGTATGAAAGCTCCAACTAGAGGTGATGATACATCACAACAACAACAACTTGTAGATTTCTACAAGACACACTGTACTCAGAGAGAGTAAAGGAACAACTGTCTTTATGAAAGACAAACAGTTTACAATATTTGAGGACACAGTACTCACTGTCCTTTGAGAGTTTCTTCACAAGTGGATCAAAATATTTGACCTTTGTGAACAAACCAAAAAACAATAAAAGCTGACCTTAAAACAGGTCACATTGTTCTTAACAATCATTAAATTCAAATGAATTTGAGTTAAAAATGATATTGTCACTGTAAAACTGTGACAGTGTGACATTAAACAAACCTTTAACATTAAAAGGATAAACATATTGATCTTAAACAGATCATTTTTCAATAATCACATAAAGTGAGAAAAAGTCCATGATGACAAAATGTCCATAAAAAGGACAATTAAGATCAAATCGATCATTACTAATCAAGAGGTAACAAATATCACCATTGCATTATATTCTATCAATACATGATGCTCATTGAATAATAAAAGTGTCACAGGAAAATTGTGACATGAAGCAAAACTTTTAGAAAAAAAGTGAAAACATTTGGATCTTACAACAGATCAGTTTTGAGTAATCAGAGAGATTAAAGTGAGGTAAAGTCCATTATGACAAAATGTCCATAAAAAGGACAGTTAAAGTTTTTTGATCAGTGTGATCAATAACAATCAAAAGATAACAAATGTTACCATAGCATATACTACCAATACATGAAGTACAGTGAGGTATAATAATAATTGCAGATGCAATCAGATTTGGTTCATGCAACATGCATGACAAGATGTTCTCTTTCTTAACTTGAAAGATATTGTTGCTGTCATTTCCTCAGGAAATGTCATCTTCACAAAGACAAACACAAAATACAGCCTTCTGTACATACAGAAGAACAAGTCCATCAAACTTGAAAGAATTCAGTTCAGTAATCTTTGACCAATATGGTCATCTGAGTTTGTCAGGTAGTAACTCCAGTCTGTAGGTGTCTACCACGGCCTCCAGGGGGCGCTGTTGACTGGACTCTTGTCTTTGGTGATGCTGGTCTGGACTGTGGAGCTCAGAGGAGAGAAGTCAGCCTCTCTCAGGTTCTCATCAGAGGAAGACTGCAGCTTGTTGAAGTGGTTCAGCAGTCTTCTCTGCTGTTGATGCTGCTGCTGCAGTCGTCTCAGGACACAAACTGTCATCTCCAGGATGTCTGCTTTCTCCAGCTTGGAGTCTGGCTGCTGTTTGAGGAACTCTGGACCCAGGAGAGACTTGAGCTGCTCAATGCTGCTGTTGATTCGCTCTCTGCGTAACTTCTCCACCAGAGGCTTTCTGAGCTGCAGAGAGAAGAACAAAGTCATTAATCAACTTATTCTGGAGTAAAGTGTTAGCATGAACAAAGACAACCTCTCATTAACCATATTTAAATCTTCTTGAATCTTCAATTTACCTTGTGGGTCAGAGTCAGATGCTCCTGAGATTTGGTCATAGCTGCAGTGATTGTAGGTGCCATGTCTGGATCTCTGTGCTGTAGAGGTCTCTGTAGAGAGAATCTGCTCTCTGCTGGCTTCATCCCTCCTATTTATAGTCCCACATCTCCATATGAATGTGTGGGTCTTGGTCTGAGTAGAGTTTCTCACAGTCTCAGCCAATCAGAGAGCTTGGTGACACAATAAAGGATTACACACGCCGAATGGTTATATTGGTGTGAGGGCAATGGTTAGATCTCAGGGGAACAGGTGGAGGACTGGGGGGGTGATGGAGAGAGACTCACAGAGCTCTGTGTGAATGTGGGAAAGTGGTGACCCTGTAGAGAGAGCAGATCTGCTGCCTGATGCTGGGATCAATGACTTTGACTGAGCACACGCTCACCGTTTATGGTTTAACAAATGAAATACATGCATGATAGAAACATATCCTAGAAATGTAGGTTTTTCCCCTGGTTTTATTGTGGTAAAATCTACAATGCAGTAGGGTAGTTCCCTCTGTTTTTATTGATTATTGTCAGATATTTTATTTCAAATCCTACATCCTGCAGAACTTCACCATAACATGTTAGAGAACAGTGTGATGTTTCTTGAGGCACTTTAAATAAACTCAATAAAACACAATGATCAGGCAGCTGTCCAGATGTAGAGTCTTTTGACACGTGCCTTGTAGTCGGTGTGAGTAACAAGTAGAGCTCAGTTTCCCACACTGACTCCCTGTATGGTCAATGAACCACAAAGGGACTTCAGTGACAGATGCTGGCTGTGTGTTGTTATAGAAACAGAGCCTGACATCACCAGCCATCTGGAGGGAAAGGACGCCATTGGCTGGCTCTGACACTTTGTAAAACTTCAAAGTTTGGTCAAA
The DNA here is from genome assembly GCF_000972845.2 of Larimichthys crocea. Lineage (NCBI taxonomy): Eukaryota > Metazoa > Chordata > Actinopteri > Sciaenidae > Larimichthys > Larimichthys crocea. The sequence continues at coordinate 263,979 of NC_040016.1, read as the reverse complement.
AGTTTGTCTTAAATTTTCTTGAAAATTATTTGTTGTCTCAAATTTTAAGTTTTCAATCATCATCATGCACTTTGAACCTCCAGTCATAATCACATCTCTGTACTGACCATCACTTGGATAAAGATTTCAGCTCTTCTCATGAGGGTGGGAGCAGCTGTTTCCTGAAGTGTGCCAAATCCCTTTGGAGAATTACTCGGCTGCTGGTGGGATGGATGTCATTCACAGTTGACTCTGCCCTCCAGAGCTTTCCCACACTCTGACCATTAGCAATAAATAGGCACGTGCCTCTCTACAAATGGACTTGAGGCACATGCAGTGAGTGGCGCCAAGGGTAGAGGTCTGGATCTATTGTCCCACAGGGCTCTGTGAGTGAGTTTCCTCTGGTTTCCCACACTCTGTCCTTTCACTGCTTTTAATAGAGGAACAATAGAAGTGTGCCTGATTTTGCATCTCATCAGAAACAATGTCTGACATCTTTAAAGAGTGAAATGGTTAACTTTAAACCTTTTACACTAAAACACCTGTAATTGACAATTATTCCAAAATACTGATGCAGAAAAAGTGTCTTTAAAATGTATGTTTTCTCATTTCTATCATAGATTTGAATCACTGCACATCAACAGAGTGACGTAACATTTATAGTCCTTATTTTAAAATGAATTAACCAAATTACTATGGTTAGATTTATACATAGTGTCAGTTGCCTGAGTGGTCAAAGGTGTCTCTTCTGTTCCCAGTTCTGGCTGACATGATCACCAATGCAAACAGGTAAGCTTCTTCTGCCGTCTACCAGTCCATTTCACGGATTCCAGACCTCCAGCTCTGGGCTCGCCATCCTCAAAAACTGCTCTAGAATCAGCAAGTCACAAATGTCTGTCACTGTGGAGGTTTTTGGTCTGACCCATCAGTTAAACAGGTGCTTCAGACACACATACAGTTCAAGTGCAATTGCAACCTGATTGACGTCCAATGAACAGAACTGTCTTCTGTAGGTGTGTCTGCTGTGATTTCATATTCAGCCAGAATTCATTCTTTGACTTTGTCAACATCTTCAGAATCTGCAAAGTCCATGAGAACTTATGCACAGTGTGCTTTAACTGTGAGCAGAGGAATGAGGTGGATAGCCCACTCTTCTTTTGGCCAACAATAGACAGTGGCCATTTTTTTCAAATGTTGTAAGGTTATGTTCAGTGTCACCATCAGGATCAACTTGGGGTCCCTGTAAACATGTGGTGCTCTCTGTGGTGGTAGTTCACCCTGCTGGCTGTTTGACTGGCCCTCAGCCCAGGGTCTTCCTCATTGATGCCATCATCATCCTCAAGCTCTGCTCTTATATTAATCACTCAGTTCTCTTATTTATGCTTGGATCTGTGTAAACTGGTGCTGCATACTTCTCCATCTCTGTTCTTGGAGTGTTGACTCTTTTTCCATCCATTTTTCATCTCTGGATGCTTAAGTGATGACCAGAGACTTCACCAGATTGGTCAACTCCTCCAGCTCATTAGGGTTTCTGGCTGCTTTGGCCCCCTGCTGGTCAGCTGCAACACTTGGTGCACCATCATCCGGCTCATCATGGTGCGCTGCCTTTTAACAACCTCTTTTCATGGTGTTCTCCTCAGTTTGTTGTCAGGTCTTGACTTCTGACACCCCTTGACAGCATTCTGACACATTTATGTAAAACAATATGTTTCGAGTTCATATTTGTCAATTAAGAAAGGTTCAGTTGACTGTAGAGAAATAATTCTTCTTCTTTCTATCACTTGAATTAAAAGACCAAATAAATATAGAAAGTCTCTCTTTCATCATAATTAAAAGGGTAACTGTGACACATAATGACATGAGAACACAAAGTTTTCAGCTTGCAGTGTTTGTTTATTCAACAAGGCACAATGAGCCACACAAAGTATGAAAGCTCCAACTAGAGGTGATGATACATCACAACAACAACAACTTGTAGATTTCTACAAGACACACTGTACTCAGAGAGAGTAAAGGAACAACTGTCTTTATGAAAGACAAACAGTTTACAATATTTGAGGACACAGTACTCACTGTCCTTTGAGAGTTTCTTCACAAGTGGATCAAAATATTTGACCTTTGTGAAGAAAACAAAAAACAATAAAAACTGACCTTAAAACAGGTCACATTGTTCTTAACAATCATTAAATTCAAATGAATTTGAGTTAAAAATGATATTGTCACTGTAAAACTGTGACAGTGTGACATTAAACAAACCTTTAACATTAAAAGGATAAACATATTGATCTTAAACAGATCATTTTTCAATTAAGTAAAAGATCAATTAAGATTTTTGATCAAATCGATCATTACTAATCAAGAGGTAATAAATATCACCATTGCATTATATGTTATCAATACATGATGCTCATTGAATAATAAAAGTGTCACAGGAAAATTGTGACATGAAGCAAAACTTTTAGAAAAAAGTAAAAACATTTGGATCTTACAACAGATCAGTTTTGAGTAATCAGAGAGATTAAAGTGAGGTAAAGTCCATTATGACAAAATGTCCATAAAAAGGACAGTTAAAGTTTTTTGATCAGTGTGATCAATAACAATCAAAAGATAACAAATGTTACCATAGCATATACTACCAATACATGAAGTACAGTGAGGTATAATAATAATTGCAGATGCAATCAGATTTGGTTCATGCAACATGCATGACAAGATGTTCTCTTTCTTAACTTGAAAGATATTGTTGCTGTCATTTCCTCAGGAAATGTCATCTTCACAAAGACAAACACAAAATACAGCCTTCTGTACATACAGAAGAACAAGTCCATCAAACTTGAAAGAATTCAGTTCAGTAATCTTTGACCAATATGGTCATCTGAGTTTGTCTGGTAGTGACTCCAGTCTGTAGGTGTCTACCACGGCCTCCAGGGGGCGCTGTTGACTGGACTCTTGTCTGTGGTGATGCTGGTCTGGACTGTGGAGCTCAGAGGAGAGAAGTCAGCCTCTCTCAGGTTCTCATTAGAGGAAGACTGCAGCTTGTTGAAGTGGTTCAGCAGTCTTCTCTGCTGTTGATGCTGCTGCTGCAGTCGTCTCAGGACACAAACTGTCATCTCCAGGATGTCTGCTTTCTCCAGCTTGGAGTCTGGCTGCTGTTTGAGGAACTCTGGACCCAGGAGAGACTTGAGCTGCTCAATGCTGCTGTTGATTCGCTCTCTGCGTAACTTCTCCACCAGAGGCTTTCTGAGCTGCAGAGAGAAGAACAAAGTCATTAATCAACTTATTCTGGAGTAAAGTGTTAGCATGAACAAAGACAACCTCTCATTAACCATATTTAAATCTTCTTGAATCTTCAATTTACCTTGTGGGTCAGAGTCAGATGCTCCTGAGATTTGGTCATAGCTGCAGTGATTGTAGGTGCCATGTCTGGATCTCTGTGCTGTAGAGGTCTCTGTAGAGAGAATCTGCTCTCTGCTGGCTTCATCCCTCCTATTTATAGTCCCACATCTCCATATGAATGTGTGGGTCTTGGTCTGAGTAGAGTTTCTCACAGTCTCAGCCAATCAGAGAGCTTGGTGGCACAATAAAGGATTACACACGCCGAATGGTTATATTGGTGGGAGGACAATGATTAGATCTCAAGGGAACAGGTGGAGGACTAGGGGGGTGATGTAGAGAGACTCACAGAGCTCTGTGTGAATCTGGGAAAGTGGTGACCCTGTAGAGAGAGCAGATCTGCTGCCTGATGCTGGGATCAATGACTTTGACTGAGCACATGCTCGACATATTCACCCTTTAAACTTTGTACATATACATCCATTATCAACTTTTACAGAATAACTAGTTAGGGTTAGGGTTATTGTCAACTACTTGGCTGATAAGTGTTCTATTGTAAGCATATTTGAATTTTGTTTTGCAATCCAAGCAGGTGCTTGTAAACTTCCATTTTTCTATTTAAACTTGGACAAAGTCATCCCGGTGTCCAGATGTAGCAGGTGTGTCCTCTGGCTTGTAGCTGGTGTGAGTATAAAGTTGCTCTCAGTTTCCCCACATTGACTTTGAATGGAGCTTTTGTTACAGAGCCTGACGTCATCGACCATCTGGAGGGAAAGAACAGTCTTGGTGTCCTCCAAGGTTTGACAAAATTTCAAAATTAAAAAAATACTTTAGGTATCAGCAAATGTACTAAGTTTGGGTCTTGTTTTTCAGCCTGTATCTATAGACATTTTAAATAAACTCTCAAAACTAAGTGTTTTCAGTATTTACTGGATCACAATGTCACTTCTATATGTGTGTGGGAGATAGAGGCAGATGTTTCCTAAAGTTTGCCAAATTCCTGTGGACAATAGTCAGCTGCTGGTGTGATTAAGGATGCTCATTTAACCCAACTTCAACTCAGTTCTTCAGAGTTTTCCCACAGTCTGATCTTCAGTGGAGTATTAAAACAGGACTGTCCGGTACAAACATAAGCAATGCTATTTAATTAATTTCAGTGGATTCTTTTCAGGATAGAGCTCAATATTTTAATCAGAAATGCACTAAATTCATAACATGAACCATACATTTTTCTGCCTAGTTTTGTAATAATAAACATTCTTGGAAAGCTTTACAAAAAATATATATATACACTGAGATAAAAGAGGAAAATTTGTGTTTTTTAAAATCATCACATTGATATGCCTTCACATTTAAACTGAACAATCAATCAGCTTCAATTAACTGGTATCTTAAAACTCAACATTTATTGTACTGTCAGATTTTCTTTGTGTGTACTGAGTAATCGTTTGATCTAACATATGTAACTTACAGCTACTTTTTGACTTTTTTTTTGTCTTAAATCCTATAAATATTGTTACCTTCATTAACTTGCAATATTTTCAGAAGTGTTGATGCTACATTGTTTCATTTTAAGAAGAGACACACTTTATAAGCACGATTTGAAACAGATAAGCAGGTTATTGCTTTAATGTCACCATATATACCTCTGTCTGTTGAGGAAAGAGGTCGTTTTATCTGTTTTTTCTCACAAGCTGTCCACTCATTGCTTTTACTGCATGATCAATACAAGTGTGCCTCATTATGTATCACATCACACACTGGCTTAAATGTGTGACCTCATTTGTCAAAGAACAGTTAACTTCAGATGTTTCATATTCCCGTTGACAGATGAGACATGATCAGAGGCATATGTCTCCACTTGGTTTGGTGATTTATGATGAATCTCTTCTTCATCATCACAATGTATAAACAAATAAGAGATGAGCACAAAATGCAGCTGATTACATTAGTTCTTGTAAACAAACTTACTGATAAAGTATGAAATCTTCAGCTATTTTGACAAAATGATTATTGACAATTATTATGAAATTTGGTTCATGCAATGTGCATTGTCCATCAAACTTGAAAGAATTCAGTTCAGTAATCTTCAGTAATCTGAGTTTGTCAGGTAGTAACTCCAGTCTGTAGATGTCTACCACGGCCTCCAGGGGGCGCTGTTGACTGGACTCTTGTCTTTGTTGATGCTGGTCTGGACTGTGGAGCTCAGAGGAGAGAAGTCAGCCTCTCTCAGGTTCTCATCAGAGGAAGACTGCAGCTTGTTGAAGTGGTTCAGCAGGTTTAAGCCTGTCATGAATTATGTTTATATTCTCCTTGAATCATCAGTTAACTTGTGGGAGTCAGATTTTCCTGAGAATTAGTAATAGCTGAGCAATTGTCGGTGGCATGGATGGATCTCTGTGCTTTAGAGTTTACCAAACTAAATTTCCAAGAAATATTTGGTGTAAGATTTGGAGTATTTCTTTGCAGGAACTAAATATATTATATACATTAGTGTGTTTTCATTAGCGTATAATCACCTGAACACAAGAATCATTGTGTTGTTTGTTGTCTTAAAATTAGCCCTTTATATCTACAGTGAGAGCGGGTCCTACATGCTTTGAAGAAGCGAACTGCACTTAATGCTATATATCTTCTTTTAGATTATATTTGTTCTGAAATAAATAAGCAGTTTTGTCATCTTGGTGCTGATATATTACCTCTTAACCTCTGTCTCTTCTGGGCAGAGGTCTTGATCTTTTGTCCCATCAGGGCTCTTTGAGTCTCTTTTCCTTTGGTTCCCACATTCTGTCCTTTCACAAATGTGTCTCAATGTGTGTGTTACAGTAGCTGCATTGGTGGCCTCTTGGAAAGAGAAAAGTAAGCCGTTCTACATCAACAACAACTCGTATTGAAAAAAGAAGGCACAGTGTTTTAACGTATGATGTAAAGGGGGGTGTATGTCTGTTCAGGCTAATAATTAAAGGGACTGTTGAATTCATCATGTATTGTACATAAAAAAATGGCCTCAACTAATAATTTATTATAATAATACATTATTCACTTTATTCAACCCAGTTATGAATGACTAAAACAGCTTGACGCATACTGCTGTATTGCTATCTGGTGATCAAGACATCCCAAACGTCAGCACTGTATCAATGAAGAACACAAAACCACCATGTCATAGCTAATTAAAATCTCTTTATTACAATCACATGTACATCATCATATTCCAAAAAGCTTGCTGTTGTGAAAAGTACCCTTGCACAGACAGATGGAGGTGGTGTTGCAGGCTGGATGGAGGGATTGTCAGATGGAGTAAAACAAGTGTTGAGTTCCCCAGCAGCAAGTGTCTCCGCTCCAGTGTGCTTTTAATTTCACATCACGAGGACAGCAGTGCTATTTTCAGCTCTCTCTGTGTGTCCTTGTGTAACGTAAGCAAAGAGAGTGAAGGGGGCGAGTGGGAAGGAAAAATTCGTTCTTCGTCATCCATTATTCAGACTGTTTGAGTCACAGCCCGAGAGAGAGAGAGAGAGAGAGAGAGAGAGAGAGAGAGAGAGAGAGAGAGAGAGAATATGTAG
>NC_040016.1:202502-255714 GCF_000972845.2 Larimichthys crocea | reverse complement strand
ACACACACACACACACACACACACACACACACACACACACACACACACACACACACACACACACGTAAAGCTATCAGTTGAGGTGATGTACAGCAATAACAGTGAGGTTCCCTCTTGCACACACATTCATTAAAGGAACAGTCCGACATTTACGTAAATCCTTATGTTCTCTGTCCTTCCCCCCGAGTCATGTGAGAAGATGGATCTCAGCTTTGTCCTTCATACGTGACTACCTGAAGCTAAAGTCCTCCAAAGAGGATGCGGACAGCAGGCAGTACACACTGTGGTGTAGGTGCCTGCAGCCTGTGCGGTCATAAATTTTGGGCTGGTATAAAAACATCCACACAGAGGTCTGCATGGATGTATGCACATAACAATTACATCACTCATACCCTTGAAAACTAAAGCAGCTACACAGCATAAAGTACTATTACTATTACTAGTACTAGGCTTGAGTTAGCTTGATGATTACTTCTATGTCTATGCAGGTGCAGGTGCAGTATGAAAATATGATTTACTCTACTTTAAAATACCTTAATTCAAGAATAACAAATGGAGTTTGTTTAAATTGTAGTTGCTGGAAGGTTAGATAAAACTAGGCTAGCAGTTTCCCCCTGCTTCCAGTCTTTGTGCTAAGCTAGGCTAAACACGTCTGGTTGATATCCATCTTCACATCGTTCACTTTGGAAAAGACAGAACAAGGATTTACTCAAATGTTGTGTTGTTAGATTGACATCGCACACACTCACTCACGCACAGAGTTACAGTTACGTGGTGTCCATGCAGTTAGACAGTGGTGACCGTCAGCAGGGAGCTAGGACAGAGCATGTCCTCCTGGTTGTCCAGCCTGGTCCCATGAGTCAGCAGCTCCTCTACTGTCGTCCAGTCATCCAACAGCTTCCTGTTCCTCAGACGACTCAGCTTCCTTTGACTCAGCTCCAGGACCGTGTTGCAGCGCCCTTCTGCAAAAGCTCCACCTCCTCTGCTGTCCAGCATACCGCCGTCTCCAACAAAGGCTCCTCCTCCTCCAACAAAGGCTCCTCCTCCTCCAACAAAGGCTCCTCCTCCTCCTCCTGCTCCTCCTCCGACGGCTCCTCCTCTGCTGATGGCATCTCGTACAGGCACTCCTCTGGCCTGCAGCTGCTGCTGCCTTTGTTCGCGGGCCAACAGGAAGTGTTCCCTCCTCTCCGTTCGACTCCAGTACCGACCCATCAGCATGTCAGTACTCGTCTCCTCGTCTGTGCTCATCCCGCTGCGTTCATCCGCCAGCTGAGAAGCCCGGTCTCTGAGGAGCTGGTTCCTGGAGATCCGTGAGGTTGTGTTGGGTTTTGAGTTTAGATCAAGTTTTGGTTGCAGACCAGAACTGGGATTAGGGCTTGAACTTGCATTCATCTGTCCTTTCTTTGCATCCCATCCAGCAGCAGAACAAGCCCCTGTGTGGCCCTCCAGGGTACTGTAGAGACCTCTGCCTCCCCCACCGCTCTGTGACTGACGGCTGGCTGGTTTCGGCCACGTGTCGTTGACGTCTCCAGCCTGAGGAGGATGGACCAAACTCTGGAGGTGCAGCTGCTCTCTGGCTCTGCTCCTGCTCAGCTCCTGCTGTCTCTCTCTGTCCATCTCCTCTTGAATCTTTGCCTCCCTCTCTCTCTCCAGCTGTTTCTCCATTTGCATTTGTCTTTTTTGTTCTAGTTCTCTCTCGATCTCTCTGTCCCTTTCTGTCACCATCGGCTCAGGCATCAAGCGCGTTTCTTGTGAGTGCCACCAGTCGTGGTGAGCAATCTGGCTGTTAGGGTTGTTGTCGTAACATCTCTCATGGGTGTTGGCACCCCTCATATGTCCCAGAGAAGCGGGGTGCTGTTGGGGTGAGCGAGCCAGGCCTGCTGGATGGGGAGCAATCACACCTGTCACTAGCTCACTTTCCTCTGGCAGACCCGGTGGCAGGACGTTACATGCTGTGACACCTCCACAGTGGTGTAAGGTTGCTGCACAATATGAGGGAGAAGCCGGGTGGCTGGCACGGCGGCGGTACTCCTGAGGAGCAGGGCGATGGTGCAGCGTTCGGCTTCTCCTCAGCATCCCCACTGAACTGGAGCCCTGGTGGTGGTGGTGCTGCTGCATGGGTACTAGTGGTCTCCGGTGGCTAGAGGGAGTGCTGCAGGTGGAAAGGACTGGAGCAGTCATTCGTGAGACTGCCGCATGGGCATGGGAGGGGTTGAAGAGGGCTCCACTGCTGGAGCTATGACGGTTCAGACAGGGACGATCAGCTTTATGGAACTGGACTGATGAAACCCTGAAATACAAACAGTAAAGTCAAGACAAATTCAACACAAGTTCAGCTATTTTTATTTATTAATTTCAGGCTATATTAATTTCAGGTTTAAAACAGTGTCTTTCCATCTGTCTGACAGAACTTTATGAAAAAGGTCAATTATTCTACTAGCTAGTACCTGAAAAGTCCACGGGATGGGATGTCCATGACGGGCACAGCACCCTCCTCCATCGTGAGCTGCAGCCGCTGACACTGAGGCTGCATGGTCAATGCCTCTGGGATGGCCTCCAGCAGCTCGCGGTGGCTCTTGGGGCAGCTGTCACGCCGTTCCCGCCTCTCGCAGGGTTCGCCCTGATGTTGCAGCCTGGCGTTGTACAGCCGCATTCGTTTCTCCAGCAGCCTCTGAAAATGCCTGAACTCCCCAGTGCTCACGCTGTAGAAGCCGGAGTCACTGAGTTCTGAGGAGATAAAGGACTCGGAGGAAGGAGAGCCGCCACCTCCGAAGCCCCCACAACCACCTGGGGCAAGGGCCCCATGTGAATGACAGTCCTCCAGGCCTCCCTCCTCAGTCTCCAACCCTGAGAGGTCACCCTGGTGGAGGGAACCGTCAGTCCAGCCCAGACCGCTGTCCAGCTCATGGTGGAGGGGCAGGAAGCCCAGCGGCTTCTCCAGCATGAAATCCTCATCATCGGTCTACAAGAAAAGGCGTCTTCAGTTCCAAGGTCATTTAGACAAATACACACACCAAACCATCATAAAACACAGAATAGCTTTACATTATATCTATCTGTGTGTGACCTCAGTGCCTTCTGTGTAAAGCTTAAATGTGTCTGTAGCAGTGAGAAACTGTCAAATAATAAAGGTTAACAGTGAATCATGGCCAGTTTTATAGTCTATTTCCTGATTTAAATACTTATTTTGTTCATTTTGTTCTGTAATGTATTTGAGCAGTGACTGGATGACAGAAAACTGATGCATTTGAGAAGTTTGGCTTCTTTAGTTAAAGAAAAAGGTTGCCAATATTCTGTATCTTCATGAGCCTTAAGAAAAATGTTGCGTTAGTCTGTCTGTCAGAAGACAGAATATTAGAAACCAGGTCACAAATATAGTTTAATTTTTAAGAAATGCTCATTACTGTCCTAAATAATCCTAAAGCATCTGGTCACTGTAGATGTTAGCAAACATTATTTAAACAGGAGGAAGGAGGAAGCAGTGGGACTCTTTGGGGAACTTTTTTCAGCAGCAGTGCTCAAGAATTTTCAGCAGCAGGCAGTATACATGTGGGACTGAGTGAAAATATGCTTTTTAATGTGTGCTTGTGGTACTGAAGGAACAATCAGTGTGACAGTGTGGCTCACTGATGTGTTTTTAATAGTTTTTGGATTACAGCGGAGCTCTGTGACATTTCTACTCAGAATAAGAAAACTATTAAATAAAAGCATTTTGTTAACAGTACTGAAACTCTGGTATCTTAATGAAAATGACGATAAGCTGTAGCTGTATGATACATAGTTTTGGATACCTGACTGTGGCAACCGTTGGGTTCTTCTAAGTTTGCATTGCAACATCCCATCAGGCAGTTCTGTCCCTTTTGTCCACGACCAGTCAGCTCTGGATCCTGTTAGATTCATGAAACAAAGAAAATGAGAAACAACACAAAGAACCTGTATAATAAATACATTTATTACATAATTGTATGTACCTACAGAGCCATACAAGAAAATTGAGGCAAATATGTAATTAGCTTAGCTTAGTTTCCTTTGAAAATCTTGGAAGTTTTTAGACTTTTTTCAAAATGTATAAAGGACAGCCATGTTTGTTAAATGCAGCGTGGGTAATGTTAGTGCTGTGCAGTCTGTTGATCCGCATAACAAACCACATGACATATTTCAAAGGATCTTGATCAGTTCAAAGCATTTGAAAATTGATTGTTGCTGAATGTTATCCAGTATTATTTTGTCACCTGGTGGCCGATGTCCACAGTGTCCCGTGGAGAGCTGGACAGGTAGCTGTACCGTCCACCTTCACAGTGATCTTGTGGCAGAGACAGGTGGTTGTAGTAATGTCTAAGAGAGATGACACAGAATTAAGACATTTTCAAGACTGGATATTGTTTAAAATCTTGTTTCTAAGCAGAACTACAGACCTTAATACACCGATATGTGAAAATATTTTCACATGTGCAGTTAATGCATGTAGCTGCAGAACAACAAAAAAATTCTTCTTCTTTTATGTTTATTTTTCTGGTTTCTGGATTTCATAAACAATATATTCTCCTCAGATATTAGAATACCTGTGAAAATGTATGCAAAAACTACAGTATGTTAATGTTGTGTCTGTGTACCTGTCCTGGTAGGAGGGGCTGGATGCATTAAGCCCCGCCCCCATCCGTGGGAGGGGCAGGTTGAGGTGCTGCAGGTTGAGGGGAAGGGGCTCCCAGGATCCCCTGTCTGCCTCTGTGCCACACCCCCTCTGACCCTTGATCTGCATGGTGATTGGACGCTGACTGGCTGCCAGGATCCGCAGAGCATCCCGCTGGCTTAGGTGTGCTAGACTGCGCCCACCCACCTGAGACAAGCAGACAGAGGTGGTGAAGGGATGTGATGTTAGCAAACACACACCTAATCCCAGATAAAGCAGACACAAAGCGACATGATCATCTTATTGGAGTCCACTTAATGAATGTAAGTGCAATTTTCACTCTCTGTCTTTAGCTGTTATCCACTGTCTTCACCAGATACTTGCTAACTTTGTTTAGTGCTGAAGGACTAAACAAAACATTAAACATGTCAGAAAACCAAAACTTGGAGCTAAAAGAGGCTTAAAATCTTTGCTTGAATATGAGTTATTCAGACTTACAACAACAAGAGACACTTAACTATATCATCTGCCCACCAAAGCATCAACACGTGTGTCTCGTGTTTCCTCAAGAGAAGATTATCAGTTAATTTGATGGTAATCAATTAATGTCAAATAGTTTTTTTAATGATCAGCAATTAATATTCTGCTATATGTGTACCGTGCAGCTTTTAGCATCATTAGCATCATCATTAGCAGGACTGATTCATGGTGATATTTGAATGTCTGCATTGAATCCAACTGACTTCCAGAGATTTAACACATGCTCACCACATATTTTACACCAATAGATCTGTTTACTGGTCCCTGTTAGCAAAATGAGTCATCTCCCTCAGCCTGTAGAAATATATTTTCTCTGGCTCTGGGGGAGTTTTGTCAAGACTGAAAAAAAATAACCCTGATCATGTCATAGTGATGTCGTCAGCGAGCTTGAAGACGACAAATGTAAAACAGAAACTGGAGGTGTGGAGGTTTAAAGAAGGGGTTGTTTACCATGTATTATTGCATTATGGGGAATGTAGGATCTAGTGTTGTGGGAGTTTGACCCATGCTAGAGACTAAAAGTCAACATATCAAGGCCTCTGCTGCACTTTTCTCCTACAAGTCCAACAACTTTTAATTGACTGATTCACTTGAGGAGCGTCAATTATTCTGTAAATAAAATTTTTGTCTGAATGCTGCCATTTTAACTGCACTTAATCTAGTCTTTTTGTAAAATGTAAACACTCCACAGACTGAAAACTCTGAATTAATCGACATTATGTAACTGGGTCACAAGACATAACTGTGCCTGCAGACAGATGGTGGATGTATTCCAGTGTGACAAGCAAACAGTCGAATTTTAATGATTTTAATCAAATATGATTAATGTTTGTACTAAAGGGTTAACACTTACGAGCCAACATAAACCTCACCTCGCTTCTCACACACACATCTGCACACACACACATGCACACCCACACACACATGTGCACATACACACATGCACACCCACACGCACACACATGCAGCTCAGCAGCCACCGAATTAGACGCATGAACAGTATTGTTAACTCCAGCACATTACAACCATGAGTCACCCTCCGCTACATTCAACCAGACACACATACACACGTATAAACACACATATATATACACGTACACACACACGGTACGAGCTGAGAAGCACAAAATGGCACCTGTGTGTGGAGACAGAGGACGGCAGCAGAGCGGCTGTGAGCCTTCAGCAGATGGAGATGACGAATATGAACCACAGTCTTAGAACATGAATTTTCTACATGTTTACAAAAATTATACAGAAATTAGGTTAATTATCCACACACACACACACACACACACACACACACACACACACAAATGCAGAGCCCTGCAGAAATCATGAAATGATGCCATTTTGCATCTGCATCCACACACACACACACACCTTACGGAGCTCAGTTACATCTTCTTCAAATAAAACACACATAGCATTTATATCATTTAGGTGTGTTTGGATGCTCACCGTTTGATCACCCATCCATGGTCCAGAGAGCCAGCAGCCCATCGTCACGGCAACAGAGGATAGCTGCTTTGGTTCCTGTGAAAATCGGTGATGCTGCTGCTTCCTCCAGCAGATAGTCTCTTCCTCCTCCCCCTCCTCCTCCTCCTCCTCACTCTCTCTGTCTATCTTAGTGTGCCTTTCACTATCACTCTCTCCTCAGCATCTGTCCTCTCCTCACTGTCCTCCCTTCTCCTTCTCCACTATAAATCCCTCTTTCTTTTTTCATCTATTTCTTCAGCATCTCTGTCCTCGCCCCTCCCCCTCCTTCACAGCTTCAGAGTGTAGCATCCTGCACACACTTACACACACAGACACACACTCATGCATGCATGCAGCGCTGCAAACATAAAAATATGCGCAGACTGGCACAGTGCATTCAGAGACGGAGAGGGAAACACACGCAGTCACACAAAGTCGGTGCCTGATTGGTGGCCTTTAAATGGTCATCAGCCAATCAGATGCAGTGGTCTCCCTCAGGATGTCTTCCTCTCTGACTGAAATTCCTCATGAAGCCCCGACATGTGCAGGAGGGAGCCTGTACTGCAGCAATACACACGGTAACAGAGGAAACACATCATCCAACCATCCATCTTCTAGCTGTTAATTCAGGGTCCTCCAGCAGATGCTGCTCAAGGAATTCTGGGAGATGTAGTCTCTCCAGTGTGCCTACTAGAGGTCTTCTGTTTCAAATTTTGAAGAATATACCAGTGACCTGAGGACAGTTCCAATTTTTTCCATTTGCTTAAACACAATTTTGCAAACTAGGCTGGTTTTATCAAAATACTAACACAGTTCACCAAACCACACACCCAATCTGCAAAACACCTCATATATCCCGCAAAACGAAGCACTGCAACCAAAATCAAACTTTTGCACCAGATGGCACACACTTCATTCGTATTGGTAGATTTTTGTCTAACCAACTACACACTGTTGGGCATAATGAAAAGCACTCTCATCTTTAGTATGCTTTGCCATAATACTAACATAGTTCAAACTGTAGAGAATTCTTCAGATTGTTCACATGCACAGAAATATTTGTAGATACCCACACATGCTATTGAAATATATATTTTTTTATTTTACCAAACAAGTCAGTGCAACATATGCAAAGCAGATATATTTACATTGGAGTGAACTAAAATATGCTCACAAAACAGTAAGCTGAAAAATACAATTGCAGAAAAAATGAAAAATAAAAAAATAAAGAGGAAAGCAAAATAATTCAACAACATTGCTCTACCCCTACCTCTCACTCTTCCTCCCCCTCTCATTCTCACCCTCCCTCTTCCTCTTCCTCTCTCAGCAATGTCTTCCATTGTTGTTGTAAAAGAAAAAAAGATGCTCACGTATGGTCTTTTATTGCTTACTTCCTGATTGAAGTGTTAAACAATTACATAACACCATGTTTGGGCAGGTGGCACATATAGTGGCCAATGGGCTCATTTTTAAATGGCAGTGTTTTGAAATTGCAAACATGTGACTTTATGTCAGATTATTGTGTCTTATGCAGAGAACCGCGTTCAGTACACTTCAAAAAATGCCATTTCGATGTGTATATGTAATGGTTGTTTGTTTGTTCGGTTTTGTTCTGTTTATGACACTTGTACCATAACAGGTGCTTTCGTTGGAGCACAGACCTACATATTTGATATAACGACATATATGTATATACAAGTGTATGTGTATGTAAGAAAATGCTAATAAATATATTGTTAAAAAAAAAGTGCCATTTCAAATTGCAAAATGTGTGTTAAGCAGAAAATGTGTTTAAAGTTTTGGAGATTTGAGATGAGGTTTTCCTCCATGTGTCAGTTTAAATATTTGTGCTATCCATGTCATTTCAGTGTGTTAGCAACTGGAAAAAAAACTGTAAATCTGATCTAGACAGAAGAGAACTTATTCAATATAGAGCTTTCACTCTGGCAGTTTAGTTAAGATCTAGAGATGTCATGATATAAGTTACAGATTCACTCCCTACCTCCCTACCTAAACCTAACCCACAAGAGACAAAATACAATAAAGGTTATAGATGAGTTTGATTTATTTATTTATTATTTATCAAATTTTCTACATATAAATATTGCGATAATATCGTTATCGTAAATTATTTCAGTCACGATAATCATGTAGTGAAAAGTGATGGCCTATTTCAGAAAACTCAAGAGTCGATGTAGCATTTACTCGATGAGCTATAGCTGCAAATTCCAATTTCTGTAACCAACATGATCTGTTTGATGACTTACTTTCATAAGACTTTGTTTGCCCATTAATAAATGTCCAAACAAAGTCTTACGAAGACAACAAAACACTGAACTCCTTGGTGTTTTGTAGGAATTACAGCAACTGAGGCCAAAGCTCTTCAACACAATGCAAAGTTTAAGTCCCATGAGTGTGCAATAAAATTCCATTTTAATCTATAATCTTTTTTTATTATGATTCATCATTCTCAGTCCTTTAATGAACTTGTGACTTGCCAATGTACCTTGCCTCTCGCCCAGTGCCATGAGTTGTCATTATTTTGTGGTGTTACAGGTTATGCTCAGAAAATCTGTGGGACTGGAACATCAGCAGTGTGGAAGTGGTTCCTGGATGATATTGTATCAGACCTTAGGCTAATGTAAGTGGCTCTGTGCTGATCTTTATTAGATTTGGGAAACTCAAATCAAACATGCCTCAGACAGCATCACTGTCTCTGCTCTGCACAACAGCTCTGCTCCTTTAATTCTCTATGTCTTCTACATACTACATGCACAGTTTTATCCTTGTCATTAAGTTACCATGTATGTGGCCACCATTTATTATTTAAAAACTTATTGCATGGTTCTCGTTTTAAACAAATCAGCTGGAAACATTAAAAAAGATAGCTGAAGACTAATATTTCAGCCTAGCTAATGCACCAAGCTACAGATGATAAAATCTGCCAGTGACATTTATATGAATCTGATAGAAATTTAACATGTTGGTCTCATGTCTGAATAAACACCCATTGCAGATGATGTAGTCACAGAATACATCAGGTTAATGTAAAAACTAAAGTAAAACCATGAAACACAATGAAAGTTTTGAGGAGATTCTTAACATATCAGTCTGTCCCCTTGCAGGTAGAAGGGGTTAAAAATATAATAAACTGGTGAATGTGGGACTTATTGTCATGTTCCCATTATGTGTTTTCAGTTTTCAGGTTTATTTGTCATTTGTCAAGTTAACACAGGGTCAACAATACAATGAAAGGTGAAAGAGAGGAACCAGTCAGCTCAGCATGAAGAGCAAGGATAAAAATAAGCTACAGAAGTAAAAGTAATATAAAATATGCTAAAATAGAATATGAGAAATATATATAATATAAAATATACAGAAGAAGAAGTATCACTGTATAAGCATATGAACATGTTATATGAATAGGATATACTACAATCTACTAAAATGCTGATAGTGGGAGTAAAGAGTACACAGAGTAAAGTCACCCATGTTTTTTAGTATTGCACAAAATAATGTCCATAGCAGCAGTCAGTTGGTGCAGAAAAATCAGTCCTGTTAGATTATGTCTGATGGTCTGATAGTAAAAAAACTGTTTTGTGTACCACCTGGAATCTGAAAAATACCCTCATACTACTGCAGTAATAATCTGAACAGCACTCAGCCTATGAGAGTGCAGAAAACTCTTCTTACTGTGACATTTTTAACTCACCACTGGTCTCACGGTCTGCTACAGGCATAGCAACAGTAACAAAAGGTGGGCAGTGTTTAGAAAAGGGTCCCTGGAGTTTGAACTCCTGCTCTAAACTTGCTGAGTTTGAACTTGATAACTCCCACTTGAAAAAGGTTTATATCTGTCTATGAATATCACATCATAGGGGACATCTTTCAGCTCTCACTCTGATTGGACAGCGGTCTGGTTTCCACTACAGACCTCTGTCCAATCAATGCTGAGAGGACACTGAGAGGACAGTCAGAGGTCTCAGATCTACAATGGACAGATTCAGAAAGCTTCATGCGAGAGGTGCTCCTCTGCTCTGCAGTAACACACACACATACACATGTATGTAGGCTTCATTTCATCTGATTCACTCTGCTTTTCGCCCTGCTTTGACTGTTTGGTTGTTATAGTAACCAACTCGCCTGCCAGACATGTGTGTGTGCATGTGTGTGTGTGTGGTGCTTCGCTCATCACTGAATTATCTTTTTAAGACGTGAAGAACGGAATCTGTGCAGAGGAGACCTGCCATGGTGCAGAATACTGGTGATACTGTGGTGGTGCAGATTTTTACTGATGATCGTAGGTGTAGGTGTGTGTGTGTGTGTGTGTGTGTGTGTGTGTGTGTCTTTATGATGATGATGATGATGATGATGATGATGGCTGCATCTGGATGCCTGTCGCTGAGCTCTGCCATTTCTGTACTGAAGTATGGAGGCGGATAGAGAGAGAGAGAGAGAGAGAGAGAGTGAGCATGTGTCAGAGTTACATACACACTGTAGAGCCTCAGCTGTAACACACAGACCTGTCTGTGTCTAAAAATGGAAAGCACACTTGCTGTTGCTGAGAAGCCACATGAGTGTACATACCAGGATACCATGAACCCGTCATATGAACATGCACCAGTCTTTGAAATAATATGTGGATTAAAACTGTGGCTAACTGCTAATGTCAGATTAGCAACATGGCAGCTGTTATAAGGGTGCAATTAATTAATTTCCTTTTTTTTTTTTTTTTGTTATACATAGATGGTCATTTTCACAAAGGATCTAAAGACACGTCTCCCTCCCTTTCCAAGATTCAATTTGACTTTCTCCTAACAGTGTTGTCTGACTGTCCAGTTGCAAAAATCCAGGCTAAAGAAAAGAAAGGTTGATAAAATGTTGATACACTTATTTGATTCTAATATATTACTTTAAGCGCAGACTAAGTATTCCCTCAAATTTTTCCCAGCAACATAAAAATGCAACAAAGGACTGAGGGGTTGGATGTGCCATATGGTTGTATATATGGCATGGCCTTGTGACTATGGTGCATGTCATTGGTCAGAGTCAGGCTGGCTGATTCTCACTGTTTCCAGTTCTTGTGCTGTGCCAAGTTTGCCGGCTGCTGGCTGTGGCTTCATATTTGCTGCACAAAACTCTTCTTATTCTGCAGTAAATCCACATATTATTGTGCAATATGTCCAAATAAGTCTACATGTCAACTATTTTCAGACATTAAACACCAACATACCATATTTTTGTGGTGTAGGACAACTTCAAGTTCATGCATTCATCCGTCATGGCTGACACATGGCATGCTTTTAAATCGTTATCAGGTCAAAATGTTTAGAAGTCTAAGGAGGAGCCTTGTGCTATAGAAGCCATTTGGTGTGCAGATTTATCCGCTTCATTGACAATGTTTTTTGATGCAACACCCATCCAAGTGGATTAACTCTACCCTCCAATACGACCCTCTATCCCAGTATGATAGGTAGAAGACTTGGGAGGTGGATGTGCCATATGTCTGTATACAGCATGGCCTTGTGGCCAGACAAGCTGATTCTCACTGTGTCCAGTTCAGTACTGCTCTAGGTAAGTCAGCTGCTGACTGTGGCTTCATATTTACCACACAAACTAAAAGCATTGGTCCTATCGTATGTTTATTAATGTTTATTGTATGTTTTATTTGTTTGTAAGGATATCATAATGATGTTTTTTGCTATGTAAGCACCTTACAATAATAACAATAATGATAATCAGCGGGAAAGGGATGCACAATCTGTACAGCATAGAAGAATGCTTCTTAATATCATTTTTATAGTCTAACTCTAAGAAAACATTTCCCAAAATGTGGACCTACACTATAACTATTTGTGCGTTTGTATCGTTTGTCTCAAACAGGGACCTGTACAGCGACCCGTCAGCGCATGGGCGCCCCTGATTGGTCAGTCTGCCAGAGTAGCGCTGTGATTGGTCAGTCTGCCAGAGTAGCGCTGTGATTGGTCAGTCCAGGAGCGGCACAGGAGCGGGTCGGGCTGAATGACACACTTGATGATAACTTTTAGCGTCATGTTGTTTAGCTGTGCGTTACCGTTTTAACCAATTTCACCGGTCATTTCAGTGCTGTATCCCCGTGTGAATGAACGCCATTATCGGACACCTCTAATGTCGTTTTCATGACGTGTTAACCGACATTTAAATGCTGGTTGTTAGCTCAGCAAGGCTAACTTACCTTTGGAGTCACAGCTAGTTGTCTGTAGAGCTAACAGCTAACAGGAGCAGGAGACAAGGTGAGTTAGTAACGTAAGACAGCTCGTTAACTCATAAATGGACTGATAGTTTTATTTGAGTGAGAACAAACAGCTCACAGTCACTTTGACCTGAACACAGCCGGAGCACATCAACGCTGTAGCTGCCTCTTTAAACATACATGCAACATGTTTTCACTCCTACTGCGCATTTACTAACTCACAGTTAGATTAGATATACTTTATTCATCCCACCATGGGGAAATGTACTTGTTACAGCAGCAGAGGAAAGTGTAGCGTACACTACAGAGTTAGAAAAAAGTAGAAAAGGCAAAAAAAAAAAATAAATAAACTGACAGAAATATCTATAACCTTTCAAACAAGTACTGAGGATAAAAGTGGCACAATATATAAAAAGAGTATTGTAATGTAAAGTGACCATAGTGTAAGAAATATTGCAAACAAAGTGACCATGATACAAATAATAATATTATTGCAAGAGTAGTGACCATAATATAAGTAATATTACAAATTGTAATGAGACATGAACAGGAGACTACGACATGTTTAGGTGGTGCAGGTGTTGTAAAGTCTGACATGATGAAGGATCAGTGTTAATATTGTAACCACCAGTTTCAGTTCATTTTTATGAAACCCCAACTTGCAGAGGCTTGAAGCGAGCTAGTGATGGATCAGCACCAGTAGAAGTAGTAACACCAACATACCAAAAAGGGGTCTGAAATTATTTGACTTTATGAGTCCGTCATCTAGAAAGTGGGACTAAGCTGCTTTCTTTTAAAGTAGTTCACTAAAAGGTCCAATATTTAAGATTTAGGGGGAATTTATTGGCTAATCATTGAATATACTAGTCATAAGTCTGATTTCTTTAGTGTATAATCACCTGAAAATAAGAATTGTTATGGGTTTGGTACCTTTTTAGAAAGGGCCTTTTACATCTACAGAGGGAGCAGGTCCTCTTCTACGGAGTCTGCCATGTTTCTACAGTAGCCCAGAACGGACAAACCACAAGTTTTAGATAGGGCCTTTCATGTTTTTCACAAATTTCATACCGACTTTAGTTTCTCCCACTAGCTAAGGATACCCCCGAAGATCACTATAATAATGTGGAAAGGGTTCAAAACATTTATGAACATTCCCTTTTCCTAAGAAGACAAGCAAATTGATGGAAAACTAGCTGGAAGTGAACTGTACTCTGAACTTTGTACTCTGAAATGTTTCATTGATACAAGCCCTGATGCTTCATCAACAAAACTGTAGACTAAATTTGTTTGTAGCATGTTGACGTGCCTCTTTCCTCCATAGCATGAACTGTCCCCCCACCAAGCGCCTCCGAGGCCTCAATCAGGATGTACCGACGGCGATGGCCTTTGATGACCCGTTTGGAGATGATGAAGACTTCACTCAGGACGACTTGGATGAGATTGACATCATCGCCTCACAGGCCATTACCTCAGCTGCTTCGTCTGGGTCTGGGTCCAAACCAACAGAGCTGGGCCGTGGGTCTTTTTCATCTGCATGGCAGAGCAAATCTCTGAGCAGAACCACAAACAATCAGAGCAGAGACAACACGTTTGGGTTCAACAGAGAGAATGCTGGGATACCAAGCAGAGAGCCTTTCGGTGAGTTCAGAGCAACTTTCGCCACAGTCAGTGTTTAGGAAGCTATTGTTTGTCAAAGTAATGTTACTGTTGCAGTGAAAATCGTGTCTTCAAATGTGCCATTTTAAACAATCAGTGTGAAAACACAATTGTCTGTCCAAATAATTGTAAGTGTGAATTCCATCTCATCTGATCCCGTTAAATTTCTCTTATCACATTACAAAAAGTACAGCAGCTCATCTGGTACAAAGTCTATTTGTCTTTGGATTTTGGCACAGAAAACAGTGTTGTGTCCTGTCAGGGATACAGTGAACAAACACAAATATTTCCTTTTTTAAAGCAGGATAAAAATGATACATTTACATGAAGAAATACAGTTTTTAATGAATGATAATCTATATAAAACTAATCTAAGAAATAAAATAAAAAAGACCTGACAAGATTGTCTTCATGAAAATGGTGAATAAGTGTCTGTACT
This sequence comes from Larimichthys crocea, assembly GCF_000972845.2. NCBI lineage: Eukaryota > Metazoa > Chordata > Actinopteri > Sciaenidae > Larimichthys > Larimichthys crocea. The sequence continues at coordinate 240,741 of NC_040016.1, read as the reverse complement.
TGGTTGGAGTAACACCTTGAATGAAAGTGTTAGTCGTATAAATCTATAAATGTAGAGGTGTGGATGTGAGAGGAAAGTTTGCAGAACAATAAGAAAAAGTTCTGGTGAGTTTGTAAATCAGTTTGTCTGCTCAGTCTCTCTGTGTTGTCACAGTAAATGGACATAGTGTGTTAATAACCTGCAGAATCATTGTGGTGTTCTTTTTAATAGGCAGATATCAAACTGGAGGGGAAGCGGTGAATACAGTAACGTTTTTGTGTTGAAGTTGTGTTGTGTTGTCTTGTGCGTTCAGGTAACAGGCAGCAGCAGCCCAGGACGGACAGAGAAGACTCGTACAGTGTGCTGGAGGCTCAGCATGCAGAGCTGAAGAGGAAGGTGAGACTCAGCGGTTTCTCACTTCTACTAACGTTAATAGCATTTATTTGCATTTGCACATGAGATTCTTGCATGAATACATTTCAAAGGTTTCTTGTGATCAGTGATTTGGGAAATTCAAATTTTTTTGTCAGTATATCTTTATTGACACTATCATTTTCCATATTTAAAATTGCTCTGCACACTGCTGATTTATTTTAATGCAAAAAATATAACCCATTTTATACTCTAGGGTGACTTTGTAACATCTGTTGTGGCTTTTGGCTATGTTTACACACATACAGTATATTACTAAATTATGCACCTGCCATGTTAACCCCTTAACAGAGTTTTTCTTTCATTTCCTCTTTAGCTTTAAAGTTTTTAAAATGATCTTATTCCACATTGTTTGACATTATCATATACAGTATGTTTGGCATCAGATAGTCCTAGCTCTTGATGGAAACTATATGATGTTCACACCTAAAAAAGTTTGTAATGATTAGTTTGTTAAGAAGTTTTAATCAAACGAATGACGTCACCCTTCAGTTCATGTAAGCTTTCATTAGACCGTGTTTGACATTTCACTCTTGATCTAAAAGGTGTTGAGGTTTGATACCCAGATGTAGAGATATGCTAATTAAAGAGCGACTTGTATTAATTAAAAATGGATAAATATGTCTTTGTGAATATGTATGTTATTAGTTGAAGGAGGTGGAGGATGAGATTGTGTTGAAGAGTGGGGAGATCCGGGTGCTGAGGGACTCTCTGAAAGCAGCCCAGCAGGAGAAGGAGGCACAGAGACAGAACCAGATCCTGGTGGATACGCAGAAACAGAAAGAGCAGAGTGACAGGGAGAAGGAGCTCAACAGAAAGGTGAGGAGCTGAAACACACACACACACATATGTACATATTTATATATGATCCTCTGAATAACGCATTAACAAACATTTTCTGTATTCAGGTTCAGTCTTTGCAGTCAGAGCTGCAGTTTAAAGAAGCAGAAATCAATGAGATGAAGACCAAGCTGCACAGTTCAGACAAAAACAAGGTGGCCTCTCCACTGACTAGAAACAGGTCAGTTATAAATATTACAGCTTTGATACTCGTTTACATGTTTTATGATGTTTTTCATAGTTTTATATCTTCATAAACTGAATATTTTTCAGTTTTGAACTTTTGGTTTGACAAAACAAGACCTTCAGGATCAGTCACAGTTTCTGAAACTAGAACAAAAACTAAACTAAATGTCTGATATTTTCTCCTCTTAGTCCTAAAGTGCTGAGCAGTCTTGCCCAGTTGAATCATGGGAGTGGCAGCAGCTCATCCTCTCCAACAGGAAATGGTTTCATCACCAAGGAGATGTTTGGGGCCAGCGTCCCACCTAGAATGACGCCGGTGAAGACACGGAGAGATGGTGGAGACAGAGGGTCGTCCAGCAGCAGATCTAGTGACAAACTGGAGGCGTCTCGCCTGGACCCCTTCCTGTCCGTCAGACCTGCACACCTGCAGCACCGAGGTAAGTCAGTCTGCAGTGCTGCTTTTTTAGAAAGATAATATGACAAATAAAACACCTGCAACATGACAACTGACAGGTTTAGCAAAACATAAATACCTTAGTATGAATATTCAGATATTAACAGAACTTAAATGCATCCTTGATACACTGATGAGTAAGAAAACTGTTCTGCTCATCACAGAAGAGCACCTGTGAGGTTTAGCACTACTCTGCAGTGATATCTGTAATCAGGCACTGATACTGGATCAGTTTATCAAACAAACAGAACATATGTTGAATCAGAACTTCTCTTCTTAATCTACATAAATAAAAAACGTGTTCGAGACGTTACAAAACAGTTCAGAGAGATTTTAGAGCATCTTAACATCACACCTGAGTGTTTGTACATAAATAGATCTGGTGATATAACCCCTCTGACAGCAGCGGAGATTAAATTACTGTTAAAATACTGCACAGCCGGTGAAACAGTTGTTTAATGTTGTTGTCGACTGGAGGAGCTTTGTCAGCTCTGAGGAAATGTCACTAATGATGTTACAGTGATGTCATAAGGGTTATTTTAAGTTAGACTTCAAATATTTGACAGAAAACCTGAGTTATAACACTGTCCACTTGCATTATGGGAAATGTAGGTCCCTGTTTTTGGAGGTTGACCGTAAACTAGGACTTTTTCTTTTTGTCTTTCACAAGTTTGATGTGTCGCCCTTCAGGTAACGTCCTGCTGGGTTTGTTGCTGCAGCAGCCTTTGTCTCCCAGCAGCCTCGGCCTCTCTCACCTGCTGTCGATGAGTCTGACTGACATCCACCTGACATCCAGGTAAACAGCTCGAACTGTCACTATGACAATGTGACGATAATGTAGTGTCCTGAAACCACATAAAACCATACAATCAGTTTGTGTATTTCTGTGAGCTCCTATAATTTGTTCAGTTCAAAATAAAATGATAGTAATAAGAATATAAAATGTAATACATAATAATGGTTATCATGGAAGTAATGTGAGTAAAAATGTTTCCTAATGGTAATAACCACTGAAACTCAAGCAGGAACTGATGTGAACTGATGAAGTGTTTGTGTTCAGCGGGCTGTCAGCAGGTCTTCTCATCCACTCTAATGCTGCAGTCAGTGGGAGTGAAGGTGGAGCTCCCAGAGCTGCTCCGAGTCCAATCCAGAGTCTGGCTATAACTGGACTCAACATGCTGAGTCAGAGCCGACCAGAAGCTGCAGCGACCAGCAAAAATAAAAGGTAGACTGACGGACTGAGACACTCCAGAGGCTCTGCTGATCCTCTACGATCTGCCGCTTCTCTGCTGCTCACTGAACAACAAAACAGTTAAAGCTGAACAGTTCTGTAGACAGCAGCGCTCTCTTGTGGCCAAATGGTGTAATAGCAGCACCGAAATTATCCTATGGCAAAACACCACAATGAGGCTGCCACGTGTTAATGTACATAATCGTCAAAGATTTACTTCCAATCCATGTAGGCTGCGTTTTCACTGATACATCACCTTGCACATTGAAGTCCATAAGGCGTGAACAAAATATTTTCATATACATAAAAACTGAAGAAAATCCAAATCATTGACTACAACAACCTTTTACTTTAAGAACCACTAATACAGACATTCAAACATTCATCTTTTGTGTGCAGGTCATGTCCCGGAGCTGTCCTCCTCCTCCCTCTGTTGGACCTTCACCTGTCTCGTCTCTGTCAGGCTCTGGACTCACTCTGCTCCACCTCTGCTGGTGGTTCAAACTCTACTGCTGCCAGCTCGTTCCCAGCAGGCCCTGCTGCTCCCGCTACTGGTCTAGGGAGACTGGAGGAGGCTGGTTTAACTGGTTTCAGTGTGGAGGACACTGGTTTGGCTGCTCTGAGGCTTCTCTACCTGGTTCTAGCCCACAGTGATGAGGTAATGACACAACAGTAATACTGTAGACACCTGTAATGATCAGAGGCGTGTCATGTTCTGTGCCATCACTGACAGCCAGACATTGCTATCACTAAAAGCACACGGCTAGTGTGGCTAAGAGTAATGCATATTTCTAAATAAAGATGTGAGAGAGTGTGATGTGCGACCACAAAGGTCAGCCTAATCCCACTGGTGCTTTCAAGACACAGCAATGACATTCCCTCTATCAGGCCTCTCTTCAAGTCAACAAAATACCAAACGAAAAAAAAACAAACTCAGCTGTAAAGTGCCATTTGGAAGTGCAGGGCTGCAAAATGTGATGAATATCAGAATTTTACAAACTGGAGGATTTCCAGGAATCAAAGTTCACCTGTTCTCCAACATATTTAACGATCCCCAACAAAAAAGTTAAATTACTTTGTTTAAAAATTCTTTAAAATTGCACCTACTGCTTCTCCCTCTGGAACATCCAGAATATACACTAGACAGTAGTTTCCACATCTTCTCAACTTCCCACCACAAAAAGTACAGATAGGCAGCTGTGGCTCAAGTAGTAGAACAGGTTGTCTGGTAATTCGAGGATTTCAGCTTTTAATTTCACCAAGCTCCCTCCAACAACTAAAAGTCCGTCCCAAATTTACTTTTGCTCTTTTACTCTTTGGTCACTTTTCTTTCTTATTAGCTGCTTCTGCCAATGTCCTGTTCGTGATGTCTGTCTGATTCCCAGGTGGTGGAGGCTGTGTTGTCAAAGGAGAGTCAGAGCAGAGTCGCAGACAAGAAGGTACAAACAGAAACACACTTACACTTTAGACTTTATTGTACTATATGTATTAGTTTATAAACTTTCCCTCCTCGCTCATATAACAGTCTGATCAGAATAACACGATGAACATAATATTTGTCATTTCTTCAGCTTAACCCTCCTGGATAGATTTTTGAGTGAACTAAACATTTTCCTCCTCCCTCTCTCCCTCTGGTCCTAGGCCGAGCACTCTGCTGTAGATGTGGGTCTGTGCTCCCAGAATGCCTTGCTGCAGTCAGTACTGCGGCTGTGTGAAGGCGGCTCACAGAGGGAGGAGCTTGTTCTCAATGCAATGAAGACCCTATGTGTCCTAATTGAGAGGACGCCACAAACACACTCTGACAGGTACACACACACACTCTCACAATTCCCTGACAGCACCATCAGCAGCCACGAGGTCAAAGGTCACAGCCCCTCTATATAATTTCAAGTTCACCAGATTTTAATGGAAATATGATCCATAGTTAAAAGATATGATCATATGTGACAACAGAGTTTTGCAAATAAGCGTTTTGTTCAGTAAAGTCCAAAAACCTCAGTGGATGAACATTCATTTGTTTGAATACTTTATTGAACGTCGTAACATGTGAATATTGAGATGTATCATAAAAATCCTGCCTGTGGTTAACACGACAATCATTCTGTCTGAAAGGAACCACAAGAAAGACATTTATTCTTTTACTCAAAGTCAGGACGAAGGCACAAATAATACAGTTGAGGATGATTTTTATAAAAGAAGCTGAACAGAGACTGTGCAGAAGATTATAAATTCACAAGTTTGCCAAGTTTTCATACCGATACCAACAAAAGGCCAATGTTTGTTTTGTTTGTGGGAGCTGTGGGAAGCAGTGACGTGTTAAGAAACCTCACCCTTTAGCACACTGCCGCACACTGTTTTCTTTTTTTGGATCTTCCAATGGCAAAGCAAAGACACACACACACACACACACGCTTGTATGATGCAACACTCACCTAGAGGGGAATACTGGAGTTTGAGGAGTGGCTGAGCAGGGACTGTGTATGGGTTTATGACTTTCATTGGTTATGTAATATCTGACTGTAAACTGCCTGCAGTGATTTACAGTCACTGCAGTGATGAAGATGAAAATCACTTGTAGAAGTTCCTGGAAATGGTCTAAAAATAAATTGGTAACAGAGCACAGAGGTGACTCTGTACACGATCAGTGCGGTTTGTGTAAAAAATCTCACCACTTCTGTGAATAATAACTGTAGACCAGAGGCTGGCCTCCACAGGGGGGCTTCAAACTTTTTCAGGGGGGACTCAGTGAAAAAATATGACATTAGTTATCAAAAGGAGATCACATAAGTGCCTAAATGTGTATGATTTGGTAAAGACATTACACTTTCATCAATACAGAAACGGAGAGAGGGACAGCACAGACCCTTTTTTTTATGTATTTGTAGTCAAAGTTATGTCAAACAGCAATATTTGGCTACTTTGGCTCAATTGGTGACTATGGGCTCAAATAATACAATCATAATCCCAAAGGCATCTAAGAATTGAGCAAAACTAAGCAAGTAAACTGAGATGGTGCTTTTTTTCCAAGCTTTTCTCCAGTATGTGTTATAAAGTGTTTTCTGTTCTTGTGCTCACAGAGCAAAGACAAACTGCCACTAGCAACAATGCAGTATGACTTTTCATGATGCAGATTCACCAACATGAGTAACACCCAATGAGTCATGTGACATGTGGTCACTTTTCTCTTTCTATCTCTCTCAGGTTGCAGTATGTGTTGCCGATGGTGTGTGTGTGTTTGTCAGCAGACAGCAGGTTGCAGACAGTTTCAGAGTGTGTGTCTGTCCTCACGTACATGTCCGATCACCAGAAACTGGCTCAGCAGCTTTGTTCTCAGCACGGTGAGGCTTCGCCCTCGGCTACAGCACTGTCACTGCAGTGACTCCACTATTATATAATATACCATAATTACATTTATACACCAAGGAACCATTTATCTTTTTTTTTTGGTTCAAATATTAATTTTATTAAGTTTCCTTTCCACATGCATTGACAGTAGTGTTTGATTTCTTTAGACCCGTGTGTTTTCCTGAAGTTGTTCCAGTTCATCAGAAACAGAACAGCCAATCAGGCAACACACACTGACTGGATTCAGCTGGACCTGCAGGTAACACATACAGAATAACTGCACATCTTCAGCGTCTTTTCAACAAGTGTTTCTACCTGTTCTGAAACTCAACAACTCTGTCTTTTGTGTGTTTGTGTGTTTTTTTTGTTGTCAGGTGGTTCGTTTGCTGAGCAGACTGATCAGTCAGAGAGCAGAGAGCTGGACCACCAGGCAGCACAGCACCTGTCATTGTCACACTGAGGTTAAACTCCCTGACCTTCTGTTCTCTCTCTTTATATAGTGACACTAAACTTTGCGCTGCAACTTTCTACACAAACCTATGATCTCTCTCTCTCTCTCTCTCCCTCTCAGTTGGTTCAGACAGTGGTCATAGTTTTCCACCGTCAGTGGTTGGATCTACGTGATTCTCATGGACCGATGGACTCAACAGGTCAGATTTAAAACACCGCTCTGTCCCTAAAACTGTCCAGGACACCTCTCAAATCATCAATTACCTCTCAAAGTTGTTTTGTTGTGTTTTTAACTTCAGGCCTGGCCCCGCCCCCATGGCAGTGCCCCACCCTCTCGTTACCATGGTGGCGTGGTGCGGCGACATCTCTGCTCAGGGAGTGTCTGCTGCTGCTGCACTGGCTGCTGTTGCATCACAGCAGCTTTTCGGAGAGCTGCAGGCCACTGCTGCACATGTACGACCAGGTGATCCCTGCTGTACGAGACACACTGAAGAAAATCCCCGAGCTGAGCGAGAGCGAAGGTATGCGCTCAAACATCAAAAACTGCAACGATACTCAGACTTTTTTTTTTTTTTTGTAGATAATTTTTTCATTTTGATAGATAGCTGAAGAGTGACAGGATAGACAGGCTGCCTCCGCAGCAAGGACTGAGCCTTCGCACATCAGACGGCCGCTCTACTAACTGAGCCAAACACCACCCCAATGCTCAGACATTTGAAAAGATGAAAGTGTTTTCTCAGATCAGTGGTATCAAACTTCAAGTGTGAACTTCAACCAAATCCTTATACATAAATATAACCCAATGCATAAATCCCACATTTGTGGAGCTCGTTTGTCGATAACCTCTCCTCTCACAGGCTCTAGAAAAAGTCAGGATCACTAGCAGTTAGGATATTTTAGCCTGTTCAGGCTGTTTGAGCTCTTCATCATGATGTTCTGTGACAGGTGAGTCTTAACTGACAGATGATTTCGGTCCATAGCCTGTTTCTGAAGAAAAGACACCGGCAGATGCTTTCTACTTATTTTCAGTTAGTTTCCACCAAACACATTTAACATGTTTAGGACCAGTTATCTCAAACACACACACAAACACACCATAAATGGACTTGAAAAAGCTCATCAGCAACATTAAAGGTACAAATGATCAGCAGTGCCACTCATTTCACATTTTAGGAGTCTTACAGTTGCACTCTCTCCACTTAAATATGTGAAGATGCAAATGTCTAGTCTTCATTTATAATATGATCCCCATCCCTTTGTTTGTTTGTTTATATATTCACACCTGAACACGGCAGCTAATAAATATTTATTTATTTATTTATTTATTTATTTATTTGACTGAGGATGGCAGCTGTGGCTCTACACTCATCTTTTTTTATGATAATTTATTAATTCTGATCAGATCTGTTCAGAATATCCAAACTTAAACTACAGTCAGCCCTGATGCAGATTCTATTGACTAAAACCATAGACTGTATAATAAATATTGGACGAAACTGCTGTGACGTCACTCATTGGTTTGTGCTGTCAGACTCATGTTTTCCTGTTTCCTGTCTGTCAGAGCTGGCGTTGGAGGAGATCTGCCGCTCGGAGGGCGATGACACAGACGACATGGACACTGATACTGTCTCCTGATTGGCTGCTGTCACTGTCTCCGCCAGTGACCAATGAGCAGACATGAGGGACGATTTCCTGACTGTTGATTGGATATTTCAGACTGAGACGAGGACAGAACAGAGACTCTGTTTTCTGTCAAACCTTTCTGTGATGAAGTGGACGACAGACTACAAACTGTTCTGTATGTTGATTATTCCCTTTTTCTTGATAACTGAGCAAGAAAAAGAAACTAAGAACAGAAGGGACCTAAATGTGAAGGTCTGTAAGTCTTCAAGAATTTGTCAAAATAATTGTCTGACATTAAATCCAGGTTTAAAGAAAGTCAGTACCACTCTTATATCTGTCAGTTACAGATAAAGCAAGCAGTCTGTTAGCTTAGCACAAAGGGAAACCGTGGGAAACCGCCAGCCTGGCTCTGTGCAGCAGTTACAAAATCCACCTACAAGCAGTTCTCTGATTTACATTTTGTATCTTGTGTGTTTTAATCTGCATACAAACATCCATCTGCTGTTTAATGAGGCTTTTGTGTCAGGCTGCTTCTTGCCTCTGAGCAGTTGCCCGGCAACCAGCAGACACTTGAGGAAATTACTGGCTCCAGTGAAGAAACAGTCCGGTAGACACCCCAGACAACGACAGATACTCACTTTTACACTTTGGTTTTGTCTCGGACTGTGGGCACATCACACTTCTGCTTGTCCAAGAGGCATCTGCCACTGATGTCTCCGGTTTTTGTTGCACTTAATGATGACAACTATCATTGACTGGAGTAAAACGTAACGTCACTTTAGATCATTTCATTTACTCTGATGACCTCACCTCAGCTGCTTACTTTGTGTGTGTTTCCTTATTTTATTGTGCTGCTTCTGTACTACAGTATGTCTTGAGATTAAAGTGTCCATGAAGTAAAATGTTAAAGTAGAACGTTGAATTGTTAATAGGGACGTATTTTGTACTGACTAATGTAGTTAAGTCAGTTGAACGTGAATTTTGTGATTTAATTAAACGTGTTGCAGCATTTCATTGATAAAACGAATTACTGTTAGATGCAGTGAAATTATAGAACTAACTAAATGGTGCATTTAATGATTTATTTATTTCCTTTGTGAACTGTCTTGCAGTACTTTGTATGTCTGCTGCACTGCCAGGTCAAAACGGTGAAGATTTTCCTTTTCCAGTGATAAAATACCTTGTTAGCCAACTGTTGCCTGTCTACAGGCATGTTAACATACAGAATGAGATACACACTGTAGTCAGCTGATGAAGTTTACTACAGGACTCCGTGAACAAGAAAAATACTCAGGTTGTGCAGATCAGGTTTTATACTGACTGTATTTGTACTGTTGATGATGAAGGTTTAAAAAAAAAAAAACTGTTCAATCCAGAAAGTTTGTGAAACATTTTTATTTATTTATTCTCCATCTGTAACTGAGCTCTGAATAACACATTCAGAAGAAGGCATCCTAATGGCTGGCTCCAGGTCTGTTGGGCGGTGATCGGTCAGCTTCGGTCGAAGGGAACATAAAATGACTCAAGTGCCAGGGATCTCAAGATTAAGACTTCCTTATTTTCATATTATGATTCAACACATGGTGCTCAGATCGAGTCCTTCATCCTGAGATTTAATTATGTTGAGACATCAGAAATAGTTTTCTCATGATCACAGATTTACTTTGGGATGATGGTTGATCCGGCCTGCTTGCATGTTTTTATTATCACAGTGATGAACATGTTTGTTATCCAGGCTAAGTTTGATGAATAATGAGTAAACTGTTATTTCTGAACTGGTTTAATGAGAACCACAAAAACAATATAATAAAAATAGCAAATGAAGTCTTGCTCCTGAGATAACAGGCCTGAAATATATTTTTAGCCATCATGGCGGCTCTCAGCTTCCATTAAACTGTGATCAGTTAGTGAAGCAGATTGCCAGCCACTTTCTTCTCGTCGTCTCTGATTATTTCTGCAACAAAACAATAAAACTGGCCGATCCTCATCATATAATTCTAGGAAGTGTAAACACTGAGATAAAGTCCCATTTTAGACTCCCAAGTCAAATAAAAAAAACAGACAAACAAAAACAATGATGTGTTCAGGCATCTTCATCAATAACAAATTGAGAAATTATTGTGTAAGCAGACGATGGATGTCAGTAATTAGTCAAGGGAACTGGGAAATACTGCACTTTCTAGCACCTGAACACACCATTCATTCTCAGGTGCTGGTGGAACTGTTGAATCTGTTATTGTTTGTGGAAGACGAGGAGCAGGTTCAGACCTTCCCCTTTTCAAGGAAGTGGGGCTTGCATTTGATCACAGCTACACCAAGACGAAGGCACCTGAGGGTCGGGTCAAGTAATCCAGGATCAGACTGTCTTCTGTATCTATCTTTGTGAGGACCAGGTTGAGTTTTTGGCTGTAGGAGTGAGGACACCGGTCTTCAGAGGCCGTTTGATGGTTTGGACTTGGGTTTAGATTAAAGTTCAGGTTAGTGTTGCTAACGGTTGAAATTATGGGGCTATGGGATGGCTGTGGGTCCTCACAAGTATAGAGGTCTGACTGTGTGTGTTACTGTTTTTTTTCTGTCCATGTTGGCACCACCTGGTCATCGTCCTTGTGTTTATGCTGTTGTGTTTTTGGTGAGCTGTGATGCGTCTTGTGTATGTCCTGATGTGGCGTGCAGGGATTGGTCAGCCACGGGTGCATCAGCAGCTCAGACGCCTCCAGCCTCTCTGCAGGCGACTTCCTCAGCATGCAGCCAATCAGACACTTGGCTTGCGGTGACAGCCAATCAGGCAGGCTGAATGTGCCGCGGCGGATTTTGGCGAACAGCGCGGCAGGCTGTGTGTCCTGAAACGGGTATCGTCCAATCAGCATAGTGTACAGAGACACGCCCAGGCTCCAGATGTCTGCAGCACGGCCAGAGTAAGATCCTTTCCCACTGGTCAGCAGCTCGGGGCTGACATAGGCGGGACAGCCGTGTCTGTCCGTCAGAGAGTCATCGACATGGTTGCCGTGTAGGAGGACGCAGTCGTTGAGGCCAAGGAGGGCGAGGCGCGTCCTGCAGAAAGAAAACCACAAAATGTTTTGATGAAATAGTCATAGTAGTATTAAGATGTATTAGAAGTAGTAATTCTTTTGTTTTTATCTATAACACTGATACTATTGATCATCACTACTACTATTGTAGTGTCTGTTTTAGCACAAGCTCCAAGTTCCTTGGCCACCTAATCTGCAGAGTGCATCTAATTTTCAGTTGTGTCCATAAACCTAATTCAGTCTTCTTGTGAAAACCCGATGTAATCATGATGCAAAGAGGAAGATAAACTCAAGTAATGATTCATTTAAATTGTAACAACCTACAGCCTCATAAAAAAAATTCCAAATTAATCAAATCTCAACCAGACATGATTTTCTACTTTACGGTCAAAAATGATCGATCCATAACTCAGCTGACTCCACTGACCATCTTTTTCTGTGCTTATGTGCACTCAAAACTGCCCTATGGCATTGCCAGTAGCTCAGTCCACGGGGACTTGGCATGGGACCCGGAGTGTGGCCGGTTCAAGTCCAGCATGGATCATAAAAGTATGGAGAGTGGACTGGTAGCTGGAGAGGTGCCAGTTCACCTCCTGGGCACTGTTGAGGTGCCCTTTAGCAAAATACCAAATCCCTAACTGCGCCCAGTGCGGCACTACATGGCTGCCTATCACTCACCAATTGCATGTTCATGTCTTTGAGCCCTTTATGCGTGTGTGGGTGTATTTCAGGCATATGGATGTAAAAAAGTTGTGAAAAAAGAATTTCCCTTATTTATTCTTCTTCTATTCTACCAAACCTGTCTTAAACTGTATTACAATGACTCAGAACATCAACTAGAAACATATACATCGACTTTACACATAAATAACCTGTTATAAAAACATTTTTAAGGTATTAGGTACTATTACTACTGATGTAAATAGCAGTATTAAGACAGTATTTTTGGTGTTATTTGTCAGTTGTGTCATTTTTAGAAGTATCAGAAGTATTATTGGTAGTATGAGTACTATTTTATATTATATTGTAGTATTAGCAGTATGTTATGCAGTATAAGTAGAACTTATTAATATATAAGTAATAGTGTAACCGGCATCAGTATTTATAAGTAGTAGTTTTTTAGCAGTGTCAGTAGTATCATCAGCCTGTATGTAGATGTAGTATGCAGCAACAGTAGTATTATCAGTACTACAGTACTAGTGCGTGTAGTGTGCAGTATTAGTAGTATTACATCAGAGTACTTGTCAGTCTGACCTGTATTTGTCAGTGAAGACGAACTTGCGGAGCTTCAGGTCTCTGAGGACGACTCCATGCTGATGACAGTGCATCACGGCGTTCAGCATCTGAGCGAACAGATGTCCTGCTTCCTCCTCGCCGAGACGCTTCCTGCTCCGCAAGTATGCGTGCATGTCACCATGGTGACCGGGCAGGAAGACGTACACGCTGCCCTGCTCGATCACCACGTCCAGCAGGGGGCAGATGTTGTCATGGCGGCCGATCCGGGTATAGGCAGCCAAACGCTCCTGGTAACCACGCAGAGGGAGCACCTGTAACCACGGCAACCAGGAGGAACGGTTAGGGTAACATGGTAACAGGTTGCTATGCAAAACTGCATTGTTTGTATGCATGTATTTTTTTGCAGTATCAGGAGTACTGGTGGCTTTACCTGGCAGGTGTATTGCTGCTTTGTGAGTGAGTGCTCGGCCCTGTAGGTCTCCTCCCCCTCGATGCGCTCAAACAGGAGGTACTTTCCGACTTTGGATGGGGATTGGTTGGGCTTAGGGGCAGGGCTGCTGGGCAAGAGGCAGGGTGAAAGGCCGGTGGCAGGAGGCTGCGGGCTCAGACGGGGTACTTTACATTTGGGTAAATTGTCCTGGGGCTCGTCCAATAGCCTCTTCAGACACAGCTGAGACCTGGCTGTAGTCACGCCCATGTTCATCTGTAAGTGACATCATCGGGTTAATGCTCAAAACTTTGGTGTTACTGAGAAGCAGCTGCAGGAAGTGTTTAAAATCAGACATTATGTCATGTGACAGGATCAAAGCTGCTCTGTAGTTTCCTTGAATTTTAATAATCTTTTACTATTCCCGTTTGAGACTGGAGTAGCTTATGAAATGACAGCTGCGATGTAGTTATCATATCAGGCCTGAGCAAGCAAGTCACAGCATGTTAGATATGTAGCATTTCTACTTCTTTGTCAAGCTCAATGTCCTCCAGCTCATCTGTCTGCTGTTTGGTGCTGAGCAGGTAGAGTATGGTGCTTTTATTGTAAAAACAGAAAATGACGCTATGAGAGCTATGAGGGTGAACAAAAACAGTAAAGTTGTGGCTGGACTGCTAAACAATTCATGCATTGTTACAAAAACATAGATTGCAGCTGTCTGCAGATATCAGTGTGCCTAATTCATGAGTTTCAGTTTCAGTATAAACTCAGGTCAGGTGATTTATTTTCAGTCTGACTGGACAAACTTTTAGTTACACCCTTGGTTTTGTTCCTTCACTGCAGTGCCCTCTGCTGGTGACACCGCCACTGAGCATCCTCCCTCCAACTTAAGTATTTTGTATTATTTTCACACACAGTGAGAAGAGTTATATTAGTATCACATCTCGCTGTGTTCTGTGTCTCTGCCGCTCACATGTTACACTGTTAACGTGTCTATAGGCTTCATGATGCAATTTCCTGTAAGCTGACAGACGCCTCAGCTTTCAGATCGTTGCATCAGAGCACAACAGTTTATAGTTTAAACAGGCTTTAAATACAGTCAACACCTACCACACACACACACACGCAGTGAGAGTGTGTGCGTATGTGTTTTCTGAGCTTTCTGTGCCCGCGGTTGCTGTGGTGACGCTGTGTGGAAACCTGCTGTTGGCCAATGCTGCTTTCACTCTGGTGAAACACCCTGAGTCACAGCGTCACCAAGACAACGTCATCCCCTGACACACACTCTCTCTGTCTCTCACACACACACACACACAATGCACGTGTGCTGTTTGATGGCTCATCTCCTCAGCTGTCTTCCTCCATCAGCTGCAGTTTCACAATCAAGACATCAGACTAAAAATCACACCCAGACTTTCATCGTACATCAGCTCTCTGATATCTTTCCAAACTCATCCTAAAACATACAAGAGTTGCGAGACCAACAATTATTATTTAATAATGTTAAAAAATGTCCAAGCCTTCAAATATCTAACAGTGGAAAACACATATATTTAGTTTCCAGTGATAGAAGACAAAGAAAGCCAGCAAATGTTCACATTAATAAACCTGGAATCAGTCAAACTAATTACATAAACAACCAACCAAATGTCAAAATTGTTGTTGATTAATTGACTGTTTAAGCATTGAAACTCGCCTTTATACACAAGCTTCACCTGCTTTAGATCGTCCAAATCTTCCATGTTTTGACTTTTTTTTTTACATTCACTATATTTTCTCTGCTTCTATTTTCATCTTTTTCTTTTATCTTGCAAACAAGGATGGATTACTGATATGTCAGTAAGAAGTTGAGAGGCCCTGTTTACGTTTTACTTTTTATATATTGCCGTGAATGAGTCTTTATGCTCATCTCCTGTGTTCACAGTGCTCCTGTTGCAGTGAACGTTAGTAATTCAGTTTTAATGCATTTGACAGCAGAATAACTAATAATAGTAATAATATTTGCATAGCTTCTGGTCAGTCATCTGTTCATTCTTGTAACTGTATTTTAAATCATGTGAAGCCCTGTAAAGGCCCACTTACTGTTTTCCTGGTGCTTTTAAACTGTGGATGGAGTTTGCTCAGTTGCCATGGAGTCGATCATTCATAAAAGTTAATAGTCATCACAGTTCAGTCTTCATTTTTAATTGAATGATCCCAGCTCACATCCCACTTACTGACTTTTTTTTCCAGAACTTTCACGCAATTTTACTTCAATAAGCATAAAAAACATTCAAACTTCTGAGCTCAAATGCTAACAGACCCATCTCCATGACAGCTGGGCAGCTGATGAAGACCATGTGATATGGGTGAAAATACCAGAAGAAGCTAGTACTGTAAGTTGAGTTTGGGGCTGTATTAAAGGTCAAGAATGAACTGTGATGCTTTAAGTTGTTCTTTTTTAATCACAAACTCCTCTCACTTTGGTAAAACAACCAAACACTAAAGTGCAGTAACAACAATTTAGATGTAGTTGTTCATATCATCACATTTCAGAGGTAAATATTGAACTTTTACTCCACTGACAGCTGCAGATTTAACACAAAAAACATAGATGATGAACACAGAAGATGAAACTACTATAAATTATATGTGGTAGTTAAAATGAGCTCCACTTGGACAACGAAGCTGTTTACACGCTACACCAGTAAAAGTAATTCAATACAGAAACATAACGAGTACACCCAGTACATTTTACTCATAATACTAACATTAACACTGAATGAACGACCTTTAATATATTTAGTTATTCCTCCACCTCTGCTCTGAGATCAGTTTCTTACCTCGTGGTTTTAGACAAACAGGTCCGGATGCAGCTCAACAGGAAACCAGTAGATCCAATAGACTCAATAGAAACCCAGTAGAGTCAGAGTAGAGTTGGTGATGTCTGTCTGTCTGTCTGAAGGTGGAGGAGAAGTTATGAAGACGTAAAAAAAAAAAAAAAAAAGGTTTTCTTTAAAAGTCCGACTGGACCCAGCAGGTCTGATACTGGGAGGACTGGAGCCGGTGATGACGTCTTTGTGTACCTATTGTTGTCGTGTCGGTTGCGCAACCTGTCGTCAGTCAGCTGTTCGTGAGCTTCTTCTTCAGTTTGAATGAAACCGACGGTGAAAATTCAATTTAACTTAAAAACAAACAGAAACTTTTAGTTAAAAAATAAAAATGAAACTTTTCTTTTTTTTAAATATCCGGAGCTGAAGCGAACAAAGCCGAGTCAGACCGAGTCAAGCCGGGTCCTTCAGTCCTCCTGTCCGACTTTAAAGTTCTGTAATCTCCGTGTTTCGGTGTTGAGTTTTAGATCCAGTCTGACCCTCCGGACTTCGGTCTGCTCTGACCCACGCTCGTCTCCAGAACTTTCAGCCGGACTGTGTGAGGAGGACTCGGTCTGACTGACTGACTCAGGGTCTGTTTGGTTACGTTGTTTCCTCCCGCGGTGTCGTCATCGAGCGGGGGGCGGAGCCGCGATGTTGCAATCCGGAGCAGATCATTCGTCAGAAAACAGACAAACAGTTTCGATACGTGTTTTTAAAAACACTCAGCTCGTGTACTTGATAAAAGTACCAGTACTATAATGTAAAAAAAATACAAGTTACAGGTAAAAGTCCTGCATTCAAACCAAAAGTACCCACTGTACAGAGTGAAACATTTATTTAGCTTACAGTGTATCAAGTTTTATCTTAACTTTAAGATACGTCATCATTTATTATACATTTTTATTAATTACATTTGCTAATAAATGTAGTGGAGTAGAAGGATTTCCTTCTGAATTGTAGTGTCGCAGTGGAGTAGAAATGAAAGTAAAACTAAAATCTACTCATGCTGTTCATACTGTATATACTGTCATATCCACCGACTTCATTTACATAAAGCTACCTGCTACATTAACCATATTTATTTTAGCATCCTTTGTACTACTTTTGCACCATTTCACTATGTTTTATTCTGTCTACAGCTGTTATTGTTGTTCATAAAATAAGATAGACTTTAATGATCCTGCACTGGGGAAATGTTGCATCAGCCCATATACACAAGGTGGATAAGAAATTACTCATGAGTAAAAAATAAATAAATAAAATTAAGTTTTATACACTATATACACCTTTCTGTCAAGTATACAGATATATGTTGCATCATTTCACAGAAATATTTGTCTTGTACACACACACAGTATATACTGTAACATAACAGAAAGCATTGCCATGAAATATGTTAGATTTTCTAGACTATAGCAGGAGGTAATTTTACAGTGTAGATAAATAGATACAATTGCACAGCGGTAATTTTACAGTGTAGATAAATAGATACAATTGCACAGCGTTGTGTAACTTAAGTGAGATGTAAATAGAGATGTGCATGTATAGAGTGCTATGTAACATTCCTTGTATGTGTACACATACCTGGCCAATAAAAGTAATTCTGAAATACTCAAATACAGTACATCAAAACTGTACTTACAGTACCAGTAGATAGATAGATAAATGTATACAGTAAAGTGCTATAGTAGTTTTATAGCAGGTTACATTAAGAAGACAAAACAAGCGAGTGTATCTTCTGTTAATAGTACAAGAAGGAGCATGAATGTCATGTCACATTTATTTATAAATGTATATATACACTCACATATATATGTACACAACAGAGACAGCATTGTGATGATGTCAGCAGCTGCAACAGTCAGTTTTAATTTTAAAACGACAGCTGCCTGTTGTATATATGGATCATTATTGCATTATACACTGACACACCGGGCAGGATTTAAAATCCAGACTCAATAAACTTCAGCGTAATGCCTTCAAAATGAGTTATTTGGTACATCTACACAGAGTTTTCTCTCTGTTTGAAGAGACTTACCCAGAATCCCACTGAATACAGCCACTGACAGTATAAAGAAGGTGTGGGAACAGCTGTGAGAAGTTAAAATGTCTGCAGTTCACTGAAGTGGGTTCACAATGTAAGAACCATAAACACATCATTAGGAGAATATACTATAAGATGAAAGTAAAACTATTAAAAGGTACCACAGAAGAAAAAAGATACACATCTCTCTCAATGTCTCTGCAACTGTTAACTTTAAACTATGACCAATCACGGTTAATGAAAAAGGGGCTGTTTAATAAAGATTCATGCATTTTTGATCTTTTATTGAAGACGTGTGTGTTATTTTCTCATTGATATGAAGTGACTACACTTCAATAACTTAATTTCTTTGGAAACTGTAAGTAAGACCACACTGAGCTTTTATAAGTTAAACTTTGGTGGTTGGAAACCATTTTAATCATCTATTATTAATCCTACCTATTCTAATAATCTATTTATGATTATTTAATTAAATAAAAAATGTGAGGATTGCTTTTCTGTTTTATATCAAACTATACTAAATATCTTTATTCTGTTTGTAATAACCTGTAGATTAATCAATAATTAAAATAACTGTTACATGATATTAGCTGTATTAACACAACATTAAAACACAGTAGACAGTAACAGACCAATCAAGCCTTGTTTGTGAACTTGTTCAGAGTTGACCTGCCAAGCTGCAGTCACCTGCTGACCTTTGACCTTAATCTGTGTTCGGCCTGTGACCAGAGGCTCAGCAGTCGTTCACCTGCTGCGCTCGTTCATCTGAGTTTGTTCCACATTTGTACACGTGTGACACATTTCTGCTTTTTTCTGATCTGAAACTGTCTGATCGATTAATTAATTAATGATTCATCAAAAACTTGTCAAGTTCCTCTGACTCTGTCAGAACATAGTACAAAGTATTCACACCTGTCACTGAAGAGTTAAACAGTTATCACTTTGCATTTGTCAGCTGATCATAATTTGTTAGTTAATTAGTTTGTCATTTTGGAAATGGACTTCAGGTTTATGTCACCCCCCTCCTCCAGCTGAAGCACTGTCTTGTACTCAGATTGTACCTCTGAACAGTGATTCATGTCAGAAACTTGGGCAAGTTTGCCAACACAAATGTTGTGTCTAACTTAGGATACATCCTTTAGTACACCTTTATGTAGTACTCTGTGTACTTATTGGTGTAGTGCACTCATTTCAGCAAGGTAGTATTGTCTCAATTTGACTATGGCTGTTGTGCACTGTTCTTCAGCCAATTACAACTGGATGGAGCATTAGCACCAACATTTGACTGCCAAAATATAAAAATAAAACAGATGTACAACTTATATTTGTATTTTGCTGCATTCACAGCAACCGCCTCAGGTCCAGCAGATTTCTCTGCCAATACCAGTGTTTCCTCCCCTTCCGCAATGTAGCCAAAGCTGTCAAGTGTCGAGCGTTCCACACTTTTCACGCAACTCTAAAACCATTATGAGTGCACCATCCGAGTACTCACAGTACACTGTATTTTCCCATAATGGACACTTTTAACAGACCTAAAACAACAAATGGAAATACAGAAGTACGCAAATTATGATACAGCAAAATGGCAGCACATACACAGACATGCAAGGAGTAAATAGCCACCTTCATTCAAATTCAAATTAAAGGTGTCTATTTACTTCTTGCATGTCTGTGCACAGTGAACGGTTTTCATCAAATGTTTTACTACATGTCGTGTTTGTGTTGTCAAACATGCTGACTAACTCTGCAATTGCCATTTCCCATCAGCTGATTGGCGCTCAGTAGATGTCCTTGCGAACATGCAGTACCACCCTGCACCTCTTGTTTCAAGGGTGCTAAGTTAATACTTGTGTAGTTCAGAGACTTGCCGTACAAACATCAGTTTGCTGGGGGCATACTTATGCATCGAGCAGATGCACAAGTAGCACCCTAATGTCGTCGAAGGTCATAGCCATTCGATGTTAGTTTTAATGATATTGCAGACTGTAAATCTCTTTTTCACATTTTGACTGAATCTTGGTACTATCACCGGTTACCAATTAACCTGTTTGCCATGTTCCAAACAAGATGTTTTTGAGGATTATGCAACTTTCTTTTGTATTCATTGTCCAAACTTTTTGTATATTCACAAAAAACTAAGTCCCCCAGCGCTCTGATCTCAGAGTCCAGGCAGCCCGACTAACAAACCAAGCTAACATTAGCTAACAGCAGCTGCAGTTGGCAGCAGTTTACTTCATTGTCCATCAGGAAACTCTGTAAATCGCCGAGAGTTGAGACGGAGCTGCTGGAGGATATCAAAGGGAAAACCAGAAAACATTTTCTCCATAAAATATGATTCAGTTTCACCAAAATCAGTGAAATAGTGGTGTGAGACACCATTCACCTGATGTCAAGTCAGTATAGCGTCAACATGATTTTAATTTATGTTATTTTATGGTAGAAGTTACACAATGTTGCTTTTTAATAAAGTACAGTACTTTAGTAACTGTGAAACCTACATGTGATTACACAAAGAGGGACTTTTATCCTAAAAACACAAACTTTGCAATATCTCTACTCCACTTATCGTTAGCGAGGGATCACCTCACAGCCGGCGTGGACAGGAAGAACGGACTCCGACGTATGGACACGTGAGTGAACCTGTCGATTAATCCCTGTAGGAAACGTGGTAAACACCGGCTGCTCTACAGGAAATGAGGTCACACCTTATTTATGTAAGTTTGCATGTGTGTGTGTGTGTGTGTGTGTGTGGTGACCTGTGACCTTTCTGTGTGTGTGCTCTGATTGGATAGATACCAAGTGACAGGTAAAGAGTCTGAATGACCTCGTTACACACACACACACACACACACACAGCAGGTTATCTCCACATGGTTAGTGTGTTTTTACGCCACATGATGAAATATTGAAGAAACAGAGGAGGAGGAACAGTGTGGGTGTATGTGTGTGTGCGTGTTAAACTTTACTGTCTCTTTCATAACCGACGTGATGAAATCAGAGGCCAAGTGTCTGACTCAACTACGGCCTGCCATGAGAACACACACATACTGATAAAAACACACACATACATTTGTTGTCTTTCACAGCGCCCTCATTCTCAGGATTATCACCTGTATGACACCTGTGCTGCTGTGACTCTGGAGTTAAGACCTCCACCTGTGTCGGGCTGCAGCTTTAAATCCACTTCCTGTGTGCAGATCTGCAGTCTGGTGTCTCAGCTCTGTCCTGGTGGTCTCTCTGTGCTTCAGGGCATCTGTGCCTCGAGGATTTCATGCTGAGTTTAATATTCGGCTAACAGTGGGAGTGTTAAGAGTCTCAGTGTGCCTCAGGGTGCCACAGTTTGATCCACTGCACTCGGTGGTCCAAGTGCAGATTACTTTAACACGTTCTTTATTGGGTTTTCACATGAAAATTGTCAGCACTTATATACAAATGTACAGAGTCTAGCTTACTATATGCTGTCCATTACAGACATTATTTCTTTTCCCCTCCCACAAACCTCCAGCTTGCCAGCTATCAAGTTAAAGTCTTTAAGTCTGATTGTATCCATCATTATGGATTAAAGGGATTCTCAAGTCTGCATGTAGAACAGCAGATATTATTACAACAACCTTGTCTTACTGACAAATGGTCATTTAAAAACTATAAAACTAAACCAAGACAAAAATAAAAAAAATTAAAAGGGCTAAGGTAAGGGTTGGATTACAGAAGGGTCCTTAGACCATCATTGTCTTGGTCTTCTTCAATAAGAGTGTCACACATAGTGTCTCTTATCCATCTTGTGAAGCTAGGAGGAGACTGCTGCTTCCAGCAGAGCACAATGATCCCTCTGGCAATAAAAGATGTGAAGGCAATAGCTTCTCAAGCTTTACCTCTAATGGGACGTGATTCTAGTATAACTCCAAAAATGGCTCGTAGAGGGTTGGGAGAGACTATTTTCTTAAAGACACAGTGAGGGGAAGAGGGGTCTACATTAGGATATAATAGTCTCACTTTGGTCTATGTGCAGATTAAATCAGATAACAACAGATTTTTTAACACAAATAAAGTTTCTCTTGGTTATAATATTACTAGACTGCTTGTAAATAACATAGATGTAGCCAAGTTATGGTCACTGTTTTTTTTAACCCTATATTTATTTTTGTTTTATGGGATGACATCAAGGACAGCACGGTTATTATACTGAGCCAGTCTCCATGTTTGAAAAATGAGCTAACCTCAGCTGGTTAACTGGACTATGTTTGATAAGGATTAGCCACTTCATTCCCAATAAATACAACCGAACCTCACATCAACTAAACAATCCATAATCCTAACAACAAAGCAAAACAAGACCAGAAAACAAAATATATGGCAACACACATTTAAACATATGTAAACCAGTGTCTTCATATCTGATATATAAGTAAACATCTTTTCCATTTTCAAATAATGACATGTCTTTTTTCCAAGTGTAGTGTTGGATGTGTTTGAATACAGTAGAATTGATGAAATATTAATAATAAAAATTCTATCTTGAAGTATACAAGTTAACGGATTAAAGTTAAATTTCACCCGCAATAACAAATTTTCTAAATTTTCTCTCATGTTTTCAGAAGTCTTCACATCAGTATGTATCGACTTAACTGTGGATCAAAGCAAACCAAATGCATTCAGTGACCACCATCTTTAAAATTCATGAACTGTTTTTTCACTCAAACTCAACCACCAACAAAGTTTATTTACAGACCATGTTTCACATGATAACCAGAGACACTTTACAGAAGCTAAACTCATCAAACATCACAATAAAAATATGCAGCACTTGATCACACATTAAAGGTGAGTTTTGAGTCCTGTTTTCGATGTGTTTGTTTGGGAAGAGAGTTTCAGATGTAGTGGGCAGGTATGGAGAACGCTCTGTCAGTACTTTGGATGGTGTGCCATTTAAAATGCTGTTGCAGTAGTCTATTCTGGATGTGATGAAGAAATCAATCAATGTTTCAGCATCAGAGATGGAGATGGTTGGAGACAAGTTGTGTTTTATGAGTAGAAAAAGGCAGTTCTACTGATTTTTTTTAATGCTGTCAAAAATGATTCGAGATTAAGACTGTGTGGAAACGGAGACAGAGCGGAGTTATGACAAAGCATGCACAGAAGTTGTGAGTGGTTTTTAGACCAATGATCTCTGATTTATCAGTTTAGTTTTGAGGACCTTTGCTTGCATCCATGATTTGATTTCAGCAAGGCAGTTGGCTATTGGTTGAATCAGATGCAGATTTACTGGAGATGTAGAGCTGGATGTCATCAGTATAGCAGTGAAAGTAGAGACCATGATGACAGTTACCAAAGAGGATCAAGTAGAGGATGAAAAGGACCACTTAACTAGATCATACAACACCGAGCAATGAAAAACTTGAAGCATCTCATGCATCTTCCAACAGGTTGGACACCTCTGGAGCTCTCATTGCAGAAAGTTTCTAAACATATCATCACCCCAAAGTTTTGGCCAGTTATGTTTGATTATGTGCTCTGAGTATGAGGTATGAGTCCTGATCAACAGGTAACATACAGCTTTGCACAGTGATGATTTGTCACAACTTTGAGTGGTAATTAATTAAAATTTGCTCATACAACTCCTCCTCGGACAGGTTCATTGATTAATTCTCTACCACTCATGAACAAGCTCTGTTTATGCAAATTGTTAATTGAATAGTTCATTCATTCATTTCTTTCAAACTACTAATGGCAAGGCAACATTTAAACGATATGTTAATACTGTTACTGATACTGTTAATTCTGTTTTCAGCAAATTAAGCAAATGTTAGCATGCTAAATCCAGTGAACATTATATCTGCTATCACCATGACAGTGTTATTATTGTGAGCATGTTAGCATTTAGTTCAAAGCTTTGCTACGCCTCTTTTCTGCTGTTCATCCTTCTTTTTCATGGCAATCTCATTTCATGAAACCTGATCTTGGTTCAGCCTCTTCATTTCAGTCTCCTCTATAATACACACACACCCACTCACACACACACACACACACACACACACACACACACACACACACACACACACACAGAGGTCACCAGAGATGATGCAAAACTGAGATAAGAAGACACTTAAATAGCGTGTGTGTGTGTGTGTGTGTGTGTGTGTGTGTGTAGGGAGGTAGATCTTTCTAAACACACACACACACACGTACACACACACACACACACACACACACACTCACATACAGTGAGGCCAGCTTGGGATTGTCTCTGTGATGAAACTAGCAGTAATGTCTGCTGTTGGCATGACGACTCCATCCACTGTGACATGAATCTGTGTGTGTGCGTGTGCGTGTGTGTGTGTGTGTGTATGTGTATGTGTGTGCATAATGGAGTGTTTGACCTTTGACCTCTTCATTGTGTTAGTCAAAGAAATAATTTGAGTTTATTATTGGAAATAATAATGTTATAATAACAATAATTTTTATCTTCCAGTTTTGGTTCAGTAGTTTTGTTTTGTTTGTTTTGATTACATCAAACTGAATATCACTTTGTTTCTAAGTGTGAAGGAGAAACTGTGAAAGACACTCTGGAGGGCCAGTATTCATCAGTCACTAATGAGTCTGCTTTGGGACTCTCCTTATTGATTCCTCAGCAGTTTCCTATGTAAAAAAAAGTTGACATATACAGGCTTTCAGCATCAATGCAACTGTTTTATTGTCTTTGAGTCTGAACATTGTGTGGAAACAGAAAAACAGAGGCGCTGGTGGGCGAGTCAACCTTGGCTGAAGCTTGAGAGCTGTAGTAACAGTCATCATGCAAAAATGGATGAAATGAGTGAATATTTGTACAGTGTTAATTTTCATTTAGATTTTCTTAGTTAAAGAGAGAAACTGCTATGGCTGTGTGTTATAACACAATGTTTACCCTCTGGATATGCACACACTTGAGAGTCAGTGTTTAGTTTGTGCATTCTGAGCTACTGTAGAAACATGGCGAACTCCATGGAAGAGGAGCTGCTGCATCTGCTGATATAAAACTCATTCCACAGTAACAAAAACACAATGATTCTTGTTGATTACACGTGAATGAAAACATAATTATGAATCTGTATCTGTAAATAAAGCCCCCCTAAATCTGACACACTATTAGTCATTTGCAAACAAATTTTGTACGTTGCATTGCAGGACACAGTTCCACACAGTTTTGCCATGAATGGTCCTAAGAGTTTGCTCAAACCAGTCAGCATGTTGTTTTGTTCCTTCAAAAAGGGAACAACAAAGAGGGCGACCAACAAAGCATGTCCTGAAGATACTAATGTCCTGAGTTCAAGGCCTTGTCCGCTCTTCATGTTCTCCTCTTCTTCAAATCTGTTGTGTATTGGACTGCATCGGTTCTCACACAGCTATATTATGTTCTTGTTTATGTTGTATATGTTTTCATTTTATCTTAATTTTTGTTTTGATATGAGCATTTAAACAAAACCATTGATTACCTTTCAGTGTTTAATAATGATTGATTGAAATATCACCATAAATAACCACAAATATGTAAAACGGTAGCGTGAGCAGCTGTTTGCAATACTTCCCAGATGTGACACAATCCGTAAAATTGTGCCTCTTTTTCTTTGCTATTCTTAACTGTCAAATCTTGCAAGTGGTGGAGCAGGTACTAGTTTTAATGCTTGATTGAGCTCATGTCTTACAGCGAACCGTGGGAGTGATAAGCTTGTGCTCAGCAATGAAATTAATGTGTATTATTTATGCATAAACAGGGAAATTAGACCAAAACTGTTTTTCGTAGCGGGCTGTAAACATGTTTATTTCTGCTGTAAAGGCTCATGGAGACTGACTTGTTCTGTAGCCAGTCTCAAATGGACGTTTATTACACAACTTTTCAATGTACCCCACCAGAGAGTTCTTCCTGCTGCAGGTAAACTTAAGGTTGTTCCCGTCTGATCTGTATTCCTGTTCTGAATGAACTCATCTGTAGCTGCAAGACTGAATGTTATCCTGTAGGGATGGTGGTGATACACGAGTCACACTGTTTGTCGGTCTCTTGTGGCCTGCTGTTTCTCTCATGATGTCTCAGCAGTGTCACCCCAGGTGTGTTCTGTTGGCAGCTAATTAAGCACCACATTTCCCCCCCATGTGACCCCCCCTCTAATCTCTCCCTTATTAAAAAGGTCATGATTTTAGTGCCATTTGTTTGTCTTGGAGTACAGAAAATTTACTGGCTTGGTAAATCTCTGGTGAGGATTTCTGTAATTAGACTGATGGATAAAGAGCCCACACCCAGTGTGATTTATATTGCATTTACATCATACAAAGATTCCCGTAACTATGTGTGTGTTTTATGATTACAGAGTTAGTCATGCATATTGACCAATAACCTTGTGTCCAGTACATCTATGTATTACATTGAATGACGATCTTTGACCAATGTGAGACTTTCATATTTGTTTTCCCAGCTTACGATTTGGATGTTGAAACCTATTTACTCATAATTATCATAACTCTAATGTGACACAATGGAGCAATCGCCTGAATCCAAATGTCTGGACTTCACATTTACAGGAAGTCTGTGATCTGTCCAAATCCACAATTCATCAAGTCTACAAGGAGCCTAATACTTTCTGAAATCTGCTTTTGGAATTGATAACAACTTTATGTGGAAAAAGAGTAGGTCTACACAGGTTTTCAGTATCAACTGTTTTATTGTCTCTGAGTTGTAAAGGAACAAAGGAGCTGATGGGCGAGAGTCTGTCTGTCATCATGTAAAATGGATAAATATTTGTACAGCGTTCATTTTCATTTAGATTTTCTTAGTCAAAGAGAGAATCTGTTGAGGCTGTCATGCTGTTCCTGGAACTGAAGTCGATGTTCCATAGAAAGATGTTTCAGCATATAGCTGTCATTTGACTTAAAATTATCGTTTTACAGACTTTTATCAGCACTGTTGTCATCTTTCTTTGTTAAAATGAAGTCATGCTTCAGTGGACAGTTTTTTCCTCTTTGCTATGACTCCTCTTGTTGCAAGTTTCCGGCAGTGTAGACGTGTTTGACTTCATGTTTGGAATGGGTAGGGTCATGAAAACATGCCGGCATTGGTAAAAGGAATCGATTAGTTTGGAGGCATTTGATTCTGATAGATTTGACAGTTTGGAAGTGGTTCTTGATTTCCATCTCTATGCAGAATTCACCAGATATTGCCTAAAAGATTACCCAACATTCATAGCAACGACAAAGAAATTCTGTAACAGAACATACCACATAACAATCTGCGTCAATAATATGAAATGGTGTCCAAATCCTGTCTCCTAAGTGCTCTTCTCGCCCTCAATCTCTAAACCTTGTTTGGAAGTGTTGTGAACTTTGTGTGGATGATGAAAACAGATTGGGTTGTACCAGAGATGGTTCAGAAAGTTATTTTTGAGAGTTGCCAGATCTGATGAGAGTGTGTTTCTGCTGTGACAGACAGCAATATAGTCAAGACCAGCTAAACCAGGACCAGAGTGTGTCAAGACCAAGTCAAGACCAAGACCAGACATAGCATACTTAGATAGCTAATATTCGCCATATCTCTTTTGGGCAGGATTTACAGACTGCTGTGTGTTTTCTTTAGGATGCTGTTTTGCAGATTTCCTCTTTGACATTTAGGAAGTCACAATTACAGGAAGTTTGACAATCACTTGATCGGTCTTGAAATAAAATCCAGTTTCTTTGTCTGAGACCAAGACAAGTTCGGGTAAAAATGCAGTCAATTCCAAGACAAGACCGAGACTTTCAAAAACAAAAAACAATCACCAGTGAGTACTACAACACTGGTGATGGAGACAAGTTAATTTTCTGTGTGTTGCTCATTGCTGAAGTTGCCTGTGAATATGAGTGTGAATGGTTGCCTGTCCATTTGTGGGTCTTCTCTGCAGCACCTGTAACCCTGAACAGGATAAAAAGATTGACATAACAGACAGAAAGATGCTTTTTGAAACAGTCAAACTTTCAAAAAATGAAACAACCTGAATTAAAAAAAAAACTCCACATCATAGCAGGGGTTGTGCACTTGTTTTTGTTGTAACAATGATTCACAGGAGAACACTGTGATAAAAGTTTATTTAATACAAAAAATAAATGATAAATAAAATGTCTGAAGTGTCAGAATGTTCTCGCCGAGAGTTTTTAGCATCAATATGAGAGAATACAAAACTATGACAGCTTATAAAAAGATGAGCAATGTAAATATAGAAGAAATATCAAATATTAATCAATTAATGTGTGTGTGTGTGTGTGTGTGTGTGTGTGTGTGTGTGTGTGGCCGTGGTTTCATTGCTCTCCTGTGCAACCATCAAATGCAACTTGAGGCAATACCCTACACACACACACACACACACACACACACACACACACACACACACACACACACACACTCGCCCATCTCCGACTGAAACAAACAAAACAAACAAACACACACACTCCCTCCAACACCATCCGGCTGCTTTCTGCCGTAACGAGGTGCAATCAACACGCAATGCTGACCAACACACACACACACACACACACACACACTCTGAGACTGGTTGAAGGATGAAGTCAGCCTCTGATTGCAGAAGAGTTACAGAGTGTTGACTTGTTCCTGTGTGTGTATGTGTGTGTGTGTGTGTATTGACCTCATACTGCCATGATGTCACATCTATACTGTAAGAGTTGCATTAAAGCAATAGCAGCTGTCTTCACGTCCACACACATTAAAGTTTGTAGTGTTTATGCAAAAAAGTGAACTAAAAGGAAATAAGACTTTTTTTTAACTATTAAGAAACACCGCAAAGAAATTCATATTTTTACTATTTAGTGCCTCCAATTTCAGAGCGTAATCCCATTGTGGTAAATATCGACAGCTATTTGTAATGATTATATTAATTAAGATCAAAAACTACTAACTTGACAGTTTTAGTTTAACAGCCAAATATCAACAAGGTCAACAACACAAGACATAGCAGCCAGCTAATATGACTTACTAATCCAACAGCAAGAAGCCCAGCTCAGCGTCTGTCTTTCAGCCTTTTATTTCACCAAGCTCTCCAGTGACTAAAAGCCAGTCCCAGATTTACTCTTGTCCAGTCACTCTCTCCTTTTCTCCTCTTGGCTTCCTCCATCAACGTCCTCTTCTGTCTCTTCCCCTCTGTCATTATGTCCATAGAGGCTTCTGAGCCCGGTTACATTGCCCAGCTCCTGTTCTGGCACGGCACCGGCTCTGCTTCCTGTCAGCAATCCCTTGAAACCCAGACCTGAAAACGTCCTCTTCCTGGTGGTCATGTGGTACAAACACTAACACTCCCCAGTTGCTCTGAGCTCACAGTCCGAGCTGGCCGGCTAACAAACTGAGCTAACATTAGCTAACAGCAGCTACAGTTGGCAGCAGTTTACTTATTGTCCATCAAGAAACAAGTCTATAACCTATTTTAGTATTTTATTATTTTCTATTTAAAATGTTTCTGTGTGTGTAGCATGAAGGGAATATTTCTTTGTGCAATCCTGCATTGTGTAATAACAACAAAGTTAAACCTTGAATCTTAAAATACAATTTTAAAGGTAAGAAAGAGGATTATCACCTAAGAAGAAATAAAAAGTCTAAAAAAAAATCTAATTCTAATAGATATTTATTTTTTATCTACATTTCACACACATCTTTATGATCTGTTTTTGATGTCAGCTGATCCTAAAAAATATTCAGCTACGTTTGAAGATTCAGTGTCAGAGGATGTTTGTCTTCTGAATTATTAATGAATAAATATTAATTAACTTTTTACAGTGTTTTTCTGTTATGAAACTGGTCCAGTTACCTCACATCTGCTGCATCCTGTGTGTGTGTGTATCAGTGGGATCTGCACAGAATGCACAGCATGATGCAACACACACACAATCACCAATAACTTGCCACACACACATACATATCCACACACACACACACACACATATCCACACACACACAAACACACATACACGTACACACACACACTTTGGTGATGAATGACACTCAGATGTGAATGACTTCAGTCAGATCAGTCAGATGTGAACCGAGTGAAAAACTGAGCTGTGAAGTAAAGCTCAGGTGATTTATTGCCGTCGGTTTAACATTTAAGTCTGATCTGCTGCCATGTGATTAATGATCAGCCAGTGTTTATTTCTATCACAGGACTGAATGAGACGTGAAGGAGAGAAACTTGCAGCCACCAGAGGGAGAAAAACTCCACCAGCTCATCGAGTTTGCTCTGTGTTATCTCTCTCTCTCTCTCTCTCTCTCTCTCTCTCTCTCTCTCTCTATCTCTATCTATCTATAAAGAGACAAATTTCCTTCTAAAATATTTCATAGAAATGTGAACAAGCAGTTCAGTAGCCAATGGTGCCAAATTCAGCAAGGTAAGTCTGAAGGACATTCTGGGCTAACAAAATACCTCCATGTCCTCACTTTTCAAAAAATATCTTTGCTTTCTATAAATGTCCTGAAGCCCTATATATGAATGTGATGTTTGTATTGAGAAGTTGTTGTTCATATGTATGTCAGGCCTGTTCTTGTTCAAATTGTGCGACTCACTGTCTGCAGTCATGCCAGGTTGCTGGTCAGATGTAAAATGTCCTCACTTCCTAAAAATGTCCCAATTTTCTAAAAATGTCCTCACTCTACAAAAATGTCTTCATGTTACACAGCACAGGAATAGGACTCAGATCCAGCACTCGGGACGCAGATACAAGAGGTAAACAGTCTTTAATGGCGGGCAAAGATTCGTACACAAGAATTCAATCAGAAAATCAGGCAAACAATCCAAAAGGGCAGGGTCAAAAACAGGCTGTTAACCATAAATACACAAGGAAGAAACGCTGGAAAGTAGGACACGATGGACACTAACAATCTGGCACAGGGGGGAGAGAATCAGGCACAGGTGTGGGTAACTAGGGGCGGGATAATCACAAGGCAGGAAACTAGGAGGCTGGAGTGTGACACTTCACATATCACAAAATCCCCACTTCTTAAAAATGTCCCCCATGTCAAAAATGAGGTCAAATGTCCTTACTTTAAAATATCTTCACTTTCTATAAATGTCCTCAAGTTCTGCATATGATGTTTGTATTGGGATGTTGTTTGTAGGTATGTCAGTGCTGTTCTTGTTCGCACTGTGCGGTTCACTGTCGGCAGTCGGATGCCATGTTGCAGTGAAACTTGTGATGGTCAACTGATGGTCACCGGTCATGTGCAGATATAAATTTGGTTGTGGGTTTTGTAAGAAGCTGCAGGCTTGAAGAAGGATAAAGACTATACTAAGTCTCACATTTCTGCAGGGTTTTTTTTTTTGCACTACTGAAAATAATCTGATCTCAGTTCTTCTGAAGGAGATGAATTTCATCTTCTCACCCCTTCCAACAGCTCCATTGAACCTCCTCTCACCTGTAGCTTTCTTCACAAACTCAGTCAAAACAAAATTAGCAGAATGATCAAGTATTTTAAAAAAGCAGTAGTAGTATGTCATCTAATGATGCACAAACACATGATGATCTTATACATTTTAGTTGCCAACTATTTTTGATAATTAATAGAAAGAGAGAACCAGTGTGTAGGATTTAGTGGCAGTTGCTGATTGCAACCCCCTCACCTCGCCCTCAATGGTGGCAGCAAAACACATAATAATTTTCAATTAATAGAGGAAATAATTAAAATAAATGGAAGTCATTTGCAGTCAGAATATTTTAAAATGAGCTCCATCTCAACTACAAGAGTAAAATCCTGATTCTACAATAAATACAGAAAATAAAATGATAATTATAATAGTATAACTGCCATATGGGTAGTACATAAGAGTACTTTTTTTAATTTTCCTGATTATACTAATATACTTTTCTAAGCATTTCTAAGTAACATTTTATTTTCAATGCAGTACAAATGATTTAATAATACAAAAGTCAAACAACAGAAGGCTCAGGTAAAAAGAAGCAGGCAGAAAATCTATAGTCCAAATGACAAACAACTTTCAAGAAAACAGGGGATGTTTTCCTGAATTGTAACCAGGAAAACAAGGGAAAAGCTGAGTGCTTAAACACAGAAGGACAAACTGACATTTAGACAAAGGAACACAAAGACTAAATACAATCACAAGCCACACATGAAAACTAATCAGAAGCACATCAAGCTAAACAAAAAAATATGACTGACTGAATATTTATTTAGATTTTCTGTCATGACAACTAGATCTCTCTATGCGGTTCCTGCTGTGTCATTCAGACTTCACACTAATAGAAAAAACACGACACTCGTCTGACGCAGTCAGAGTCCCAAAACAAAATAAACCATCATCAGTTTGAAGAGAAGAAAACATCCAGCAGTCTGAGTCAATTCAGGGAGAATCTAAAATATTCTCTGACGTGTTCAGGATTTTACACACTCACTTTGTTTTTAGAGACACGTCAGTCTCTGCAGTTTGCCCTACTTACACAAAAAACAAACTAGATACACAACATTTGTCAGTAATATAATACTGACACGTTGACTGAACTTCAGTGATTTAAAAAAATGACATTATGGTTTTGTTTTGATTAAAGATTGCTGCTGAATTGTGAGCTGAAAGGCAATGCTCTCAATTTTCCACTCTATTTATGTTCCAACCCTCACCTATGGTCATGATCTTTGGGTAATGACTGAAAGCTAGAGATTCCTTCCTTCCTTCCTTTGGAGGTGGTCCGGGCTCATCCAACTGGGTGGAGACCCCGGGGTAGACCCAGAACCCGCTGAAGGACTATATAGCCCATTGGGAACACCTCAGCATCCCCCAGGAGGAGCTGGAATGTGTTGCTGGGGAGAAGGATGTCTGCCTGGACGAGTGGAAGGAGATGAATGGATGGATGGCACAAGCTTCTTATAATCTGTAGAGAACTGGTTGCCATTTCTATGTATGTAATCATTCAAATTATGTAATTGGCCATATATCAAAATAATTGACACATTTTGACCTGATGATGGTAAAAGGTCAACCTGCTGGTGGCGTTAGAGGGAAAGTCAGAGGATCACCACTGTTGTTGGTATTCCTGAGAACATAAATATCTTCAGAGTTATGGGCTAAACCATCCGAAAGTTGTTGACACATTTAATTATGGACCAAAGTGGTGCACTGACCAAAACTAGAACATGGCTAGAACCATTCGATAACACTTTATTTAGAAAGTCAGTTTACAGATGGTCATGATGCGATTCATGAACATTTGACTCCATCAACATGAAGCCTGTGAAGGTTCTCAGTCGTCCAGGTCATCTTTCTTCGAGAAAAGTTAGATCTGGGCTAACTGGACTTGGCTGTTGATCCGTGAAGACATCTTACCTTTCATCCAAGAGGCTTCTTTAGTTCTGGAGCTTAGGTTACCTGAACGACTGTCATTCACACCAGATTTCAACTGTCCTGAACAACTCTGACGTCAGTCTGTTGTCACAATGAGCACTAATGAACCAGTTGGAAACAATGGCCTGATTAACAATCCCACCAAGACTAAATACCTGGGTTTCCCCACCAATAGGTCAGAACTGAGGAGGCCTCTTGGATGAGAGTTGAAACGTTTTACAGATCTACAACCAAGTTCAGTTGTAACAGATTCAAACCTTCTCAAAGACAAATGATCTGGACAACTAAGAACCTTCATAGACTTCATCAGTATATCCTAATCTAGATGTTTCTTATGCCTAAACCAAACCAAACTTAAACCACAGTGATATTGTAATATTAGACAGTAATATTAGAAAATGGTTTTATTTGTGAAACTGTTTAATTGTTAAATCTAAACTAATTGTTGAAATTTATAAGCTGTAGACGGATTATCCAAAATAAAGTTTTACCAACAATTATGGCAGGCGAGTATTTTGAGCAGAACATTGCAAGGAAATGCGTCATTTGTCTTCGACTGTGATACAACACGTTACTTCCTGACACCACACATCTGACTTCAACATTACACTATTTTTAATCCATAGTTTGAGTTGTTTAAAATTAGAATTTATTGGTGACAGTTGAGAGATCTTTTCATGGCGCTACTGTTTTACTGTGTTTTGTAAAATATCTTTTTCTGGCTCCATCAAGCAAAAGCGGGATTAAAGTATTATCCGAACATGACAGACTGCTTGTACGTCACATACGTCCAGGCATGCCAAATATCTGAATGACATCCTTAATGGACGCAGTCACATTTTTCACATTTTGACTGAGGTGAACGAATCAGTAATGTTGAGCGTTCAGCTGAGCATTAAACACACAGAGGCAGCAGCATCCAGAACAGAGAGCGAGCAGAGGAAACTAAAACCGAAATTTATCAGTAAATTCAGCATGTGACAGTAAAACTCAAAGTCAAATGACACAAATTTATCTGTTAAAGTCTTGAACAGAAACAGTAACTATTTTAATTTAGTTTGAAACGGATCTGACTTCTGTTGGGAATGATTTCAGATCCAGCAAATCTTTGATTTAGAATGAACTCTGAATGTGGAAGAAAATCACATCCCATCTTTGAGAATGTACAGTGACCATATGACTTACTGAAGAACAGATAATAAGCTGAAGTTTTGTCCTGTTCTTTTAGTTACTATAAACTAGCAGCACTACTTACTTAAAACAACTAATTTTACATTTTTATAAAAAATAATATACAGTTGGCAGTAGACTATATCTCAGAATTTTATCCATTTTACAGATATAAAGAAGACACAGGATAAGGGTATGGTGAAGAACACAAACTATATATTTAAAGAGCCTTCACTCTCTGCTAAACCGCCTCATCTGGCATCAGAAAACGCACTTGAAACAACCAAAGCCAAGTCAGGTAGAATAAAACACTGAATTTGTCAAAAAAAGAAGAATAATTAGTGCGTATTGTGTATTAAGTATGTATCACTGACAAACAGAAGTGTCTGAAAATGGCTAGAAATAATATATTAACCAAATGTGATGACATGCAAAACATTAACAAATATGCCAAAGACATCTTATCAAACGTTGAAACTGATAATCAAATCATAATCAAATTTCTTGTCTTTGTGCTATTTTCATTTAAATATGGAGTTTTAGTGTTTTGCACATCATCACATTTTGTTTCTGTTACATTTTACACAGCATGACAACTTTTTTGGAAACATATATACACACACACACACACACATATATTATACATACACTGTATGTGTATTATGTAAGTACCAATATCCTCAGTACACCATAACATCAGTCAGTCAGTCAGTCAGTCAGTCTGTCTGCCTGTGTGTCTCTAACCACCAGCTGTACTCTGCTCATTAACCTGCTAACCAGCTACCACATGGCTTCTGTTAAATTAGATGCACATGCGCGCACATGCGCGCACACACACACACACACACACACGCACACACACCGGCACGTGTCAAGCTAAAAGACAAAAGAGCATCATTAGTTTTATATGAAACTTCTCCTGAATGTGACCTCTGAGTTTTTCATTCAGATAAGCCTCACATGGGCTTCATTAGCAGCAGCTGATCAGAGCAGCAACAGGAGAACATGTGAGGTGTTTAAGTAGTCATGAGACTTGATGTGGAGTTTCAATTAAAACAGAACCAACTGACGAGCTGCTGCTCGTTAAATCACCATGTCTCAGCTCTGATTGGCTGAGCCCAGGTTTGAGTCTAAGTTTGAAGCTAACAGGCTTAACAAGGTTCAGATGGCAAAATTTTACTGAAGACATGTTTTCAATCATGCTGCAACATTTTACCACATATAAGTTAAAACATTTTAAAGTTACAAAATAATTTTAAATCACAAAATGTTCTATACAAGTAAATGTGACTTGATTTGATTCATACTAAGCTAAGTGGCTGCTGCCTGTAGCTTCATAGTTTTTGTACAGATATGAGAGTGGTATCAATCTTTCTCGTGCTCTGTCAAGAAAGAAAATACAAGTATTTGTCAAAATGCAGACTGGGACAAATGCCAAGTGGGAGAAACAACAATAATATTCTGTACAACATATTGTTGTAAGTTGGTGTATTCATGTTTATTTTGTAATATTAACCACCCAAAGTAGATTCTCCCACTTCACAAGTCTATTGGTAAAGATTTTAAGTTGCAAGGCAACCAATTGAGACACCAGGAAGTTAGTGGTCCCAGTCAAGAATTAACTGAATTAGTGAAATAATGGATATTAGATAACCACACTAAAATACACACAATACACTGATTTATGTTTCTCCACAAAGTGGATAGTGAATTGGAATTTGACACAGAGCTGAAAACTGTTGTCCTTCATCTTTGTGTTACTGTAAATGTCATGTGATGTTAAATGTTTTTCTTGAGAAAACTAGCATTAGCTTAGTAGAAATTGCTTAATACAGAACCACAAATACAGTCCTGGAGTTTAATATTTATAAAATGGCCTCAAAACCTCTTTATAGGATACCTAATCGTGTAGTTTTATGTTATCCCCTGAACCAATTAATGAAGTGAGGACGTGATGTAATGGATATTAAACTAAAACATTTTCAAAGAAATTTTGAGTATGCCTGACTCTGGCCCTGTCGCATGCATACATTATTTTTGACACTGCAGTAGCACAGAGACTTCAGTAAAGTTAGTCAAAAGCAGGCTTGAGGTTGCGACCCAATCAGGGTCAGCTGCAGGACAGAGCGATTGACCTTTCGCGGAGCCCCGCCCCCTTAGTTACTGTTGCTAGGTCCGTCAAGCGCAACAGAGTGCCATGACGGGAAGAGGTATATGAGTGTGCGTCAGTAACAGTTTTTGGAGCAATACCTCCGCGATATCCTCCAGATTGAGGCAAAAGGGTTACAATATGCAATGGAGGAATATATTCAAAATATTAAAATACGCAACAAAGGCGAAATAACCACTATCAAGGCTAATGCTTACTGGTCTCAAGCGAAATCAGAGAAACCCCATGACCTCTACCTCACATGCAACCAGGACAGCTTTGTAGACCAGTTGTTGCTCCCTAGCTGGGTTAGGCCTTTGCACAGCATTTATAGGATTGGGAAACTCAGGAGGGCTGTCCGTTCAGAAAATGCTACATGAAAGACAAACAAACAAAATGAGTTGAAGTTGCTTGTTAGGGTGCTATGTTCGACTTTGTTGAAAGCTGACGAAAAATAAGGTTAGGGAGCTCCAAGCATTGAGACCCAACACAACAACAGCTAATATACTAATGCTGGCTAAAGATAAAGGCCTCGCTGAGCTTAGACGATAACGTTCTGGCAATGATATCCTTGTCATGGTATAACTTTGGTCCAATTTGTGTTCTTGCCTCTAGTTCTAGACAACACAGTACGTAGTTAACGTTAAACGTTCGTCCTTACCTTTGAGCAGACATATGTATGCTTTGTTATCTTCGACACATTAAGCTGGGAGTGGGGCCGATTAAACACTGTTTAATCCATTGTACGCACCGCTCCAGTTGTGTTTTTGGCTTTGGGAATGGAAAGAATACAACTCCTCCGGTCAAGCTCTTGAGGTATCTACTGTCCGATTTGCTCACCATCTTGCTAGGAGTCTGAAGCTTGATGGACCTTGCTTACATAGTAACGGTTGCTAGGATGTGTGATTGGACAATGGTCGAAAGGTTAATTGACTGCAGGTGTGCTCTGTCTGTGTGTGAGTGACTGCTGAGAGACACAGAAAATCTCAAAATGAACCCCCTCAAACTAGTGGCCACAAATGCCAAACGGTTGTATCAAAAAGCCAAAATGACTGTGAGCATCTTTATCTTGTTGACTATGTGAATGTCGAAATGTAGTGGCGAAAGTTTTTACGGGAATTTTAAAGAAAAACCCTTAAATAAGGACGATCGGATTCAAAGCATCAAAGTTTAAGTTGAATTTATTGTTCTTGTACAAGAGCAGCATTTCACAGTGCAACACACTAAAGGGGTTACATAGAAAAAGGCTCCCTGAGGAGCTCTGACAGTTGGTTCTTATACATTTTCCTAAAGATGGGCTGTCTCAACCCCTGTAAATTGTTAACAGACAATTTGCATATATAGCATCTAAACCGTTTTCTTCAACATATCCCCTAATGAGTAGCCAGTATGTCCCCAATCTAAATGTCACCTCTCTGACCTGTCCCTGGGCCTCATTC